>NC_057950.1:6025503-6245503 GCF_018555375.3 Anguilla rostrata | reverse complement strand
GCCGGTGGAGACGGGGACGACGCCCAGCGTGGCCACGTCCACGTACTGGCTGGGGAAGAGGAAGAGGTCCACGCAGCAGCCCTGCGCCACGCACTCCTTGGCCAGGTTGCCGTAGAAACTGGTCTGGGGCTGGAACAGAGACTGAGGGCACGGGGAGGCGCCAGCTCAACACCCAGCTAGAACCACTTCCGCTGCCCACTGGCAGGATTCGATGTGCATTCTGGGTAAAAACCAGTGTGTGTTTGTGAGAGTGTGTGTGTGTGTGTGTGTGTGTGTGTAAGCGCATCTTTGCACAGGTGCCCGCCAGCCCTTCCGTGTGCGCGTGCGTGTGTGTGTATGCGCGCGCGCGCGCGTGTGTGTGTGTTTGTGGATGCTCATATGAAAAAAACACGCTTCCTTTCCAGATGAGGCAGACAGGAAGCGGTTCAGCAGAAACGGCGCACGGCTCCCGTACCTTCTCCTTGTCCGTGCCCACCAGCTTCTTGTCCTCGCGGTTCTTCAGCTTCCCAGGGGCCTCGGCGATGGGCAGCGAGGAGTGGAAGATGAAGAGCTTCCCGGCACAGTCGGCAGCCTGCGGGTTGGGGGGGTGGGGGGGGGGGTGGTCATTAGTCACAGGTCACCTTATGGAGTCACCTTGAATCTTCTCCTGTCGCTAGCCTTCTCTCACATGATGATGTATGTCGTATCTCCATATGCTATCATGCTTCACTGACGGTTGTTAATAGCTTATTAACTTCATCGCTCATATATGGGGACTAGCAGAAACATGCGTCACAAAAGCCCAGCCCCATTATTTAAAATTCACAAGATGTCCTCATCGTTTTCCTGTACTGTTGGACACCTGTAATAATCATATTATTGGGTGGACTGCAGGTACATTAAAGTAAGATGGTGAATTTTTAGACAGTGTTCAGGCGAAATGGTGCTCATTTCATTTTCACATGAAAATGGAGAGAGAGAGAGAGAGAGAGACAGAGAGAGGGACAGGGGGGGAGAGAGAGAGAGAGAGAGAGAGAAGGAGAGATTGAGAGAGAGGGAGAGAGAGAGAGAGAGAGAGGGGGGGGAGAGAGAGAGAGAGAGGGAAAGAGAGAGAGAGAGAGAGCGCGTTGGCGCACCTTCAGGGCCTCCAGCCCGGCCTGGATGACCGGGCCGAACACGGTCTCTGTCTCACGCGTGTCGGCGAACATCTCCGGGATCTGGTCCAGCAGGCTGCCACGGGTACAGAGCACAGGCGTTTCAACACACAAAACACCCGAGAACTGGCAAAACTAAAAAATGTCACATTTCACTGCACAGACAAAAGAAATGCACACACCCTGCCTCGGAGCTTCACTGGAATTGGAGCCACAATGGCGGAGGGGATAGGCTGCTCGAAAAACAGCACTGAGCCGGAGCCTAGCCCGTAAAACCTTTCACCACTTCGTGAGAGAACAAAGGCTGCCATCTCTGCTACATGGCGTGGGGTGTGATGTACGCAAGTAGCACTCCACCCACACGGACAAGAAACGGCCTACTCACAATCATATGTGTGCGAATATACACACACCACCACCACAAACACTCTCACACACACACAAACATATGCATACACACACACACACACAAACCCACACACACACACACATATATATACATATAAATATAAATCAGAAAAGCAGTCAGCAGACAGCCATGTTCTGTATCACCAGCAGTCCTGGTCTGGGATTGGCTCACCTGTTTATGACGGCGCGGGACTCGCCCACGTTGACCAGGAAGCCGTCGAGCAGCGGCACGAACATGTCGGCCACGTCCGACACCACCATCATCTGCGGCTGCGCCAGGGAGCCCTTGACGTTGTAGAAGTGCAGCACCTTGTTGTAGGTGACGAAGCCCACCCTGACGCCGGAGTCCGCCTCCGGGCTCTCCCTGCGGGACACGCCCATAACGCCAGCCCTGATTAACGGAGCCGCTGCTGCTCTGTGATGGATTACCCTGCCTTGCCGGCCTCTGAGAGAATACGGCACCCGGGGGCCATTTATCACGGAAGCAAGACCAAAGCAATCAAGCTCGATTCGGCCACCGCGCCGGTAATTGAGTTCCTATTCGTTAACAAGCCATTATCAAAGGGCCTTGTAAGAGGCAATTATCGTTTGCTAGGGCTTCACCGATACGTCCCCCTTAAGACTTCTGCACAGCACGGATTAATACCCCTAACCTGTAGTTACAGTAAATCAATATCCAACTGCACAGATGAAAGCTTCTGGTCAATGGATACATTTCCTCTTTGTGTGCGTCAGCCCCAATCAAACGTTTGCCCACAAGAGAGAACTGAAACATAAATTTCCTACAGCAATTAGCTAAACTCCTAATCATAATGGGCACCAGTCATTTCGACACAAAAGATGAAGCGAACAATCTTTCAACAGTGCTTGATTACAAATTGACCAATTACACTGGAGGCAAATGTCTCCCAGCTTTTAATTTCTGCAACAGCAACCTTTGAGTGAAATCGAAGTATTTGGAATATGAAACTGCAGCATCAAATATTATAAATAAAGGAAGAGTCTGGGCACTTGGAACTGCAGAAAGTGAATAATTCAAGGGTTTTCAAAATTCAAGGATTTTCAAATATTTTTCGGGAACACAAAAGCCTTGAGCCGCTTCCAACTCAGGCCCAAGGCTGTTGGAGTTTTTGTACACCTAATCTGTAAACCCTGCACAGTACTTGTATACAAGCCTGATCTCTGACCCCAGTGATGTGTGCATGAGGTCTGTGTAGGGATGACCTCTGACCCCTGTGGTTTCTGTATGAGGTTTGTGTAAAGTTGACCTCTGACCCCTGTGGTGTCTGTATGAGATTTGTGGAGGGCTGACCCCTGTGGTGTCTGTATGAGATTTGTGTACGGCTGACCTCTGACCCCTGTGGTTTCTGTATGAGGTTTGTGTAAAGTTGACCTCTGACCCCTGTGGTGTCCGTATGAGGTCAGTGCAGGCCTGACTCTGACCCCTGTGGCTTCATATGAGGTTTTGTGTAGGCCTGACCTCTGACCCCTGTGGTTTCATATGAGGTTTTTTGTAGGCCTGACCTTTGACCCCTGTGGTTTCATATGAGGTTTTTTGTAGGCCTGACCTCTGACCCCTGTGGTTTCATATGAGGTTCTGTGTCGGCCCGTGCGGTTCTTCGTACCTGGGCAGGTAGTCCAACAGCGTCTTCAGCTCTTCACAGATGATGCTGACCAGGTTGCTCCTGACGGCGTTGTACGACACGTCGATCAGGAATATGTACGCCGGGGGCTGGGGCAGCTTGTTGTTCTACAACGAGGGGAAAAACGGCCAGTGACGTACAGGCAACAGAACAAGAACAATCATTTCCCAGAGGAGTTAATAGCACAAGGCTAATCAAGCTCATGCATCGACCCAATTTCTGCACGAACGGTACATAATTCATTTTAAACCAGCACAGAGCGCACACCGCTGTAGCCGCGTACCTTGCAGTAGTCGACGGTGGCGCGGAACTCGTAGCTGCCCATGGAGAGCTCCGGCCGCTCGTAGCTGTCCACGCGCCGGCCCGTGTGGTCCAAGTGCTGGAAGTAATGCGCCGGGACTGGGGTGGAGGGGTGGGGGGGCGGGGGAGAGGAGGTTACCAGCAAGCGTGCACACGCCACACGGACACATACAAACTAAAGCAACTGAAACAAGTGCGTCACGCTTCCCACATTATACAGACTTCATACGGGTGTGTCCACACACACTCCTCTCTCTCACACACACACACAAACACACCCTCTCACAGTCTCACACACACACACACTCACCCCTCACTCACTCACTCACACCTCTCTGTCTCTCTCTCTCTCTCACACACACACACACACTCTCTCACAGTCTCGCACACATACATACTCTCTCACACACACACACACACACACTCACCCCTCACTCACTCACACACACACCTCTTACACACACACCCCTCCCTCTCACACACACACACACTCACTCACACCTCTCTCTCTCTCTCACACACACTCACTCACACCTCTCTCTCTCTCTCTCTCTCTCACACACGTCGGGGGGGGGGGGTGTGTGGCTCACCTTCCGTCACGCAGCTGCAGAAGCCGCACTGGAAGCGGCGGCCGCCCTCGATGAACTGCATGTAGGGACACATGTAGGCCTTGCAGCGGTTGCAGCGGATGGGCCCGCTATCTCCGTGGTCCACCAGGTACGGGGGCATCTGGGAAGGTGGAGGAGAGGGGGGGGGGAGAGCGTTGGGGAAACATTTATGCCTTGTGTTACACCGCCCCAAACCTAAAAAAAAGACGCATCGATGAACCAATAGCATCATACGTGGTAGGCGGTACTTTTAAAAATGCAATAATGGATTGGATAACTGTTTATGTGATTGGCAGTCTTTTCTAATCCCCTTCTAACTTGAAAGCATACAGTGGCATGGCTGACACTTACATGAAGCCTCATACTCCACGTCTAATCGGATTCAGAGCCCAATAAGAACGAAAACGTCCCAAAAAAAAGTTCCGGTTCAAGTGATCTGGAACTGGTTTGGATCTGCCCAGTCAGACAGGGCTCAAAGCAGTCATTCGCTAAGTTTGCAGAGATGAGGTTCGTACATCGGACGTCAATATAACGAGCCTTTTTAATCGCCTGAAAAGAAAGCATGCCAAAGAGAATGCAGAGAGTTTAACATTGGTCCATCCAGCCCAGCCACGTCTTTTGGTTCGTTCCTTGTTCGAAACAGGTCGGCGACATAGCTCAGGAGGTAAGACTGATTGTCTGGCAGTCGGAGGGTTGCCGGTTCAAACCCCGCCCTGGGCATGTCGAAGTGTCCTTGAGCAAGACACCTAACCCCTAACTGCTCTGGCGAATGAGAGGCATCAATTGTAAAGCGCTTTGGATAAAAGCGCTATATAAATGCAGTCCATTTACCATTTGAACAAAACATTCCGTTTCAGTTTAAGTATAGGCTACTGGTGCCCACACAGTCAAAGGTTTTCAGAAGACTCAGTTGAATGGAATGTTGCACAGTTGCCAGTTCGGTTGTACTGTTAAGAAACCTGCAAAATAGTCTTATCGAAGCAACATGAAAAAAAAAAACTGTGACCCATAATGTCAATTCTGATATATCCTAAAAAAAAATAGTGATGTTATATTTTGGCCATATCACCCACCCCTACTGTTCAGTACTGTAGCAGACCCTGAATCTGCCCCAGTCATTCCCCACTCCGAGCTCCAGGGGGCGCTGCAGCCCCAGCAGCCCGCTGCTGCTAACTGACACGGCTCGGGTAACTTTCCTCAGCTGATTTATACAGACAGCTGCAGCGCAGGCAACTAAACAAGCAACTATCATTAGTAACACAAACACCACGCACCACAGAGAGAGAGAGAGAGGGAGGGCGTGTGTGTGTGTGTGTGTGTGTGTGTGTGTGTGTGAGCGTGTGAGAACATTAACATTAAAAGGTGGCTCAGTAAATGTCTTGGTCAGTGCAAAGTCGCTTCCCAAGTGACAGAGTTAAGGACTTTGACGTTGGTTGTTATACTACCTTCCTCAATTAAGCATGCAGCCCTAATGGGACTTAATAAATAGCCTCTAATAGGGCCACAGAGAGACACGGTATCTTGGCAACCCTGCTATCAAGCGCTGTTAGGGCAGGTGAATTCAGAGGGACTGCCTCATGTGAGGCAAACAGCTACCAGTAGATGGCGCCCCCACTCCCACACCTCTAATCCCCAAAATACTGACCCGAGACCAACCAATGCTATTCCCAACACATCCAGACTGTGACTGAGAAACACGTAGATTCCAACCCAGGATCAACCAACGCAGTTCCCAACACAATCCAACCGTGTGGAGCAACAGGTAGAGCTGAGTTGAGCATTTTTTTTTTACACGCTGTAAATTAAAATATGAGAACAGGAATAACTGGAAGAAAGGCTAAAAAAAGGGGGGGCTGCCCTAAAGGATCCAAATACCCCCCCCCCCCCCAGCTCTAATCAGGTTGAGGAGTTAAACCTCCAAAATTAGCCGCCAGACGGCTTCAAACGGTTCCTGCAGAAACAGCTGATGCTGCTCGTGGGAAAAAAACGTGGGCGGTTCTAAAAACAGAGAAGACCATGAGGGTGAGAAACCCGGGCCAGACACGGCCACGGTCACGGTCAGAAACACACACTTCCACCCGCGCAGACTTGTGGGGACAAAACTCAGACACAGACACGGCCACCATCGCGGTCAGAAACACACTTCCAACCGTGCAGACTTGTGGGGACAAAACCCCAGACACAGACACAGCCACAGTCAGAAACACACACTTCCAACCACGCAGGCTTGTGGGGACAAAACCAGACACAGTCACGGCCACAGTCACGGTCAGAAACACACACTTCCAACCGTGCAGACTTGTGGGGACAAAACCCAGACACAGACATGGTCACGGTCAGAAACACACACTTCCAACCGTGCAGACTTGTGGGGACAAAACCCAGACACAGTCACGGCCACAGTCACGGTCAGAAACACACACTTCCAACCGGGCAGACTTGTGGGGACAAAACCCGGACACAGTCACAGGCACCATCGCGGTCAGAAACACACACTTCCAACCGTGCAGACTTGTGGGGACCAAATCTGGGTGGGGGGGGATAGACACGACCACAGCCTCCACCACCGTCATTCTGGCCACCGGCAAAGCCAACAAGACACTGCACCTATGGCTGACTCACAGCGCACGCCATTACCGCCACAGCGTCACCGTTAGATACACACACTCCAGCTGTGTCATGGTGCTCGTGATTGAGCTGGGAGAGTTTGCAGTGGACTGAGGGGCCATTCGCCTGGCATATGCACCGAGCGTTCACGACCATCACTAAAAAGGCCGCACAGACGAGGAAACGTCCAAAGCGGGTCTCTGACAGAGGCCAATGGCCACCCAGCTCCCTGAAATAAAGACTGAAGGATATCCTTCCACACCGGACTTATAAATACATGAATATAAATATCTGGTGAGTGGACAGCACCATCTCCCATGAAACGGAGCTGCAGACACCCATAAAACACAGAACCCTTATCCTGTTTCAGCAGCCACAGAGCTGTGTGTGTGTGTGTGTGTGTGTGTGTGTGTGTGTGTGTGCGCGGTGTGTGTGTGTGTGTGCGTGTGGTGTGTGTGTGCGTACGAGAGAGAGAGAGTTTGTGTCCATGAAAATTTGAGTGTTTCTAGGTACTAGGTTTGTATGTATTCATATGTGTCTGCATACATTTGTGTGCATGAGTGCATGAGTTTGTGCACGACTGCATGTATGCTTTGCGTCCATCTATCACACGCGCGAGCAAGCATGTCTGTATGTGTATTTACCCATGCTTACGTGTGTGTGTGTGTTGTCGGGTGCATGTGTGTGTGTGTCGATGTGTGCATGCTGTGTGTGTGTGTGCTGTAGTTGTGTGTGTGTGTATGTGTGTGTGTGTTTGTGCATGTACTGTATGTGTGTGTGCGTGTGTGCGTGCATGTGTGTGTACTGTATGTTTGTGGGTGTGTGTGTGTGGTGTATGTGGGATGATGTTGTGGTGTACTGTATGTGTGTGTGGTGTGTGTGCGTGACGATGTGTGCGTGTACGTGTGTGTGTGCTGTATGTGTGTGTGTGTGTGTGTGGCTGTTGTGGTGTGTGGTTACTGTATGTGGTGTGCGTGTGTGTTGTGTGTACTGTATGGTGTGTGTGTGCATGCGTGCGCAGAGGGGGACAGCGCTCCCGCTCTCACCTCGTCCGGCGGTAAGGGGGCCAGCGGCTTGATGACGGCGGCCAGGGGCACCTGGGACTGCTTGGCCATGTCGGAGGTGCAGGGCACGTTGTAGGCCGTGCAGCGGACGAAGCGGGGGCTGGCGTTCCCTGGGCAACCACAAAACAGACCGCGCTTCAGAACACCAGCCAATGAGAGCACGGCACAGAACCGCGTCAGAAACACACAAAAAAGGCGGGTCACACGTTCACGAGGGAACGGCGTCGGCGTGGAGGTCACCCCTCCCACCTCTCCAGACTCGCCCTTTACCTTGATCCTTGACCAGGAAGTTGGTCGTGACGAGGGGCGGAGCTTGACCCCTGACCCCGGTGGTGAAGGGCTCGCCGCTCTTGCTGGCTCTGTCGTCCTCGATCACCTGAATCTGAAACGGGAGGGCGAGGGTTTGAGAGAGGGGGTCACCTGGGTCTCCCCGCCGCTCGCAGACACAAACGCATGCCAGAGACGACGACGGCAACAGCGCTGCAGAACTCGCCCAATCGCATCTGCCGAAGGGGAGCGTCTGATCTCACGCCCAAAATTTTGGAAAATAGCTTTTGGCAACAGCGCGAAATTCATAATCCCATATAATTTGTCGCTTGTAAAACAGGAATTTCATCTGTTGAAAAATCCAATCCGACAGACCGGACTACATTTTACCCTGATCGTGTAATGGCGTGTGCATTTAAACCTGACGGCGTTTGCATTTTTTGTGGTAACGTCAAAACAAATTGGGCTACGACCAGTAGGAAGGTCGCAAGCATAGGGCAAAACATGACAGAAAATGAGTTCTTCCTTAATTTCTCCTGTATCACTGAAAAATGAAAGAAAATTAGAACAAATAGGGGGAACTGAAGACAGATAAAGGCCTCCAAACTTGCTATACGGGAGCATTCCCAAAACAAATATTCACACATCTGCCAAACAGAGGCCAATTCACAAAACGGTGCTTTGGAGACAAAGTTGTCGTTGGCTTGAGAATGGGCCATTTTAATATACGAGCTGAGGGCAGCTATGGTGAAAGCGTAGGCAATAAAGTCATACGTTCACGTTAGATAGATATTATGAACAGGGGGGGGAAAAAAATGATATGAATCACTGTGCTAAGCCTGTTCCCGCAGCTGGCTCTCTGATGATCTGGAGCGGCTGTAACTCACCGGTGACCTATCAGTGTGCCGCGCAGCTGACTGAGTCACCGCGTACGACTCTGCCGGAGTCATAGCGCCGCTTCTTTATTCACGCGGCCATCAATCAATATCGGGGAAATGTGAGTAACCCCGGTACATCGCCCCGTCCGCTGAGCCGAGATGACAAGACCACCATATGACATCCTGAGGGGGGGGTACCCCCCGCCACCCCCCCACCCTCCCTTTTAGGATTACACCCCACGATCAAGCTAAAAGATCACTCTTATTCTCAGATGCTAAGTCAGTAGAGAGATATTTACTAGCAGGACGGTCAGGGCTGGGTAACTGGATCCTGAATATCAGGCTTCGTACCGACTCGACGCCGAGCTGAAGTCGCTGCTTCAGAGTCGAATTTGCATGAAGCCTCCCGACCCTGGAATGTTAGCGCGTTCCCCCCCCCCCCGCCCCCGTGCCCGCCCTGCCCCCATGCCCCGCCCCCACCGCTTTCCATGGGAACAATGATCAGATGGCTGTTTGTTCTATGCTTGGATAAGGTCACTGCATACGAAGCACTTCACAGGCTGAAAAATGCTTTCCACGTATGCCTTACAGGGCTCAAGATGCAGCATGCACTGCAAACATGCATGTCCATGATAACTGCTATGGTAAATGGCTGCGGCTGAGCTCAGCTTCACTGCGTTTAGCTAGCCTGGGTACCCGTCTACTGGCTAGCATTAGCCCTTTTAGGCTAAACCCATGCCAAGCCCCCAGGTCCAGCTGGAAGGTCCGGGCGGCCAATGATGCTGGGTGAATTTTCACCTCCTGCAGTAGTCCTGCTGCCTATTGCGATGATTTCATACTCAAAAATTCCACCCATTGTATCTGAAAACACTTCCAGGCAGACCTGCAGCCAGGCTAGCGATCAGACCCCCCCCCCCCCCCAATATAACCCAGTGTCACTTAGCTGTAAGTATTAAGAGTGTTTCTGCCCAACCCTCTGGGTTTAGGTCTCCCTTTCCATTTTCTTCCTTTATTTTATATAATCACCACAGCACATGAAGGTCATAAAACAGTGCCACACACTGCCAAAGAGGCAATCCCAAGTGTGACCTTAAGAACTGTGGCAAATGGTCCACAGCGTCCTCACAGAACTGCGTCTTTACAGAACTGTGAGCTTACAGAAATGAGTCCTTACAAGACTGTGTCCTCACAGAACTGCGTCTTTACAGAACTGTGAGCTTACCGAAATGAGTCCTTACAAGACTGTGTCCTCACAGAACTGCGTCTTTACAGAACTGTGAGCTTACCGAAATGAGTCCTTACAAGACTGTGTCCTCACAGAACTGCGTCTTTACAGAATTGTGAGCTTACAGAAATGAGTCCTTACAAGACTGTGTCCTCACAGAACTGCGTCCTCACAGGACAAGAAGACGCGTGTGGCTGGACCGGTTGAGCACATCTCCAGTTTTGTAAGGGCCGCTCAGTGGTACAGTATGCCAGACTAAACATAGCCCCGGTGGTGACCAGATACCTGTTAAATCTTAAACAAACGACGGAAGAGCGCTGGATATTTCCTAATACTCGTTCTGGCTCCTCTAAGGTTCTCTCTGCTGACCTACGCGCATCGGATTCCAGCAACCGCCAAGCATCGCAAAAACAAAGTGCTGTGTGACGCCAGCGTCGTAACTCAATTCTCTTTTCTTCGCCCCCTCGAAGCCCGGATTAGCGAGCGTCATTAAAAAGCCATTTCACAAGCGTTTGTGGCGTGGATCGCCGCTTTGCACACACGAGGGGCGGCGTTCTCCTGGAACCAGAGAGAACGGCAGCCCGGCGTTCTGACAAACGCGCACGTCTAGAAGCGCAGCGCCGCCGCCGCGGCGTCGTTCTCCAGCGCGCAGGCCGCACGCGGCGCAGGCAGGAAGGAAAACCGGGAATCCCCAGCCCTTTCCCGAAAGGAGTTTTGGAATGCCGCAAAGTGGGGGGGGGTGGGGGAGGTCGGGTGGGTCAGCATGCATGGAGAAGGGCAAGAGGTGAAGGGCGGGGCTTAGAGAGGCATGCATTCCATTGGGTCAGAAGGAAAGGGGCGGGGTTAGATAGCCTTCAGTGCAGCACAGGCAGGGAGAGACAGACAGACAGGCAGGCAGACAGGCAGGCAGACAGACAGACAGGCACACACGATACAGCAAACGGACACGCTGCACTTACTGGGCTGGGTATAGCGTCTGGGTCTATTCTATGTCTGGTTTTCTGCACGGGCTGCAGTTCTGTCGCTTGCTTTTAATGTTAAAAGGTAAAGAACGTCCCGCAATTAGAAAAAGCAAACCAAAAAAAGACAACAAAACAAAAAACAGAAAGGGGGAGGGGGGAGGGGGACAAAAAACAGGAGAGAGAAATAAAAATGAACAGAAGAGTAACAGCAGTTACTCCTGCCCCCCCCAGACTGCAGTTAATTGTTAGTCAGATGGTCAGACATGTTTGAATGCATGGTTCGGGCATGCGGACACTCGAGAAGCAAGAAGCACAGAGCAGAACAGGAAGAGAGACCATTCAGAAGAGCTGTGAGAGGCGTCAACCTGACCGACCGGTCGCCATGGCGTCACAGTCGCCATGGCGTCACAGTCGCCATGGTGTTCCCTTCCCGCTAGATTCCCCTGTCCTCACTGTAGGCCCCCTTTGTTTTGACAACTCAATTTCAGCTCATTCAAATAAATTCGCTGAAACCAGAAACCTTCAGCATACCCCTCTGGGTCGTCACGGTTATTTTCCCTGAAGTTGTTTCCGTAACAGGAAAGCATATTTGCCGAGAAGTAATGTGAGTGTTCACATAATTATGAGTTAAACACATCCTGATTAAACAACTGAGAAGTGAATTTGTGAGGCTATTGATTTTCTTCCACATAATTTGACATCCCCCCCCCCCCCCCCACAAATCTTCAATTATCCCTGGGGCAATAACCAACGGTGAATGCTGAACAGCTAAAAATGGGGATGAAGTTGACGGAAACAAAAATAAAAGAGTTAAGCTGCCGTTTAAAGCCAACATTAAGTCTTCAGTGTTCAAAGCTGAATTATTAAAACGGTGTTATAGCCTTGGTAAGGTCTTGCAGGGCCCAATCACCTGCATGAGGCACAATCTGTTAGATGGAGAGCGTTTCCGTCTGTATCAATGCAATGCTTAAGTACAGGGATCTCATATTTAAGCAGGGCATCGTGAGCAATGGAGGGGAAACCATGAGGAAGCATGAAGCTGGTCTAGCTCAGGCCGTGGGATGGGGGTATCTGCGGGTTGCAGGGGTATTTGGGGTATTTGGGATTATTGTAGATACAGCATACACGGGTAGAGAAAGCTCGGATATGGAGAGAAATGTGAGCTGTAGGAAACACGACTTCTATGCATATTACAGACTGTGTGAACAAAACCGCTATTTTTTTGGCAATTATAGAGGGCTGCCAATCATCAAATGAACTTGAATATCCACACAGGAGGAGTAGATAACGTCTGGTCTGTCAGACCTCCAGATCATTTTGGAAATTACGCTACATCGAAAGGAAATTTGACCATTTTCCTGTTTATCACAGTTTAGTATACAAGTGCATCTTGCGGTGCGATGAACACTCTGTACACGCGAGAATGCAGTGACCGCATTGGGTCTTTGAGCGTATACTGCATCTTCATACTGAAAGAGGATTTACGAATCAAGATCCTGTATAAATCCCAAATAGCCCTTCCACCCAAATGACAGCCACGATCATAGACCGTAAACCTCATTCAAACTCAAGTCTGGCGGGCTGGTCAATCTTGGGAGGCCATTTTGCCACTCTACAGCAGACAGCCTTCGCATATATCGCCTAAGAAAAATTTGTGAAAACATAACTGCACTATTTTCTACCATACAAATGTCTCTCTACAAAAGAGACTGCTACTTCCTCAAAGCGATGATGCCATTGCAGACTTCATTTGAATAGGATTACAGTAACACAATCCCATCCTTTCTTTAAAAAAAAACTGGTTGTGTAAATGATAGTCTTGTTTATTTTCACACACACACACACACACAGTGAGAGAGACCCAAGTGACTCCCAGCAGGGCGGGGGCGAGTGGTGGGGGGGGCGAACCCGCGACAGCCTTACCGGGCTGGGGATGGAGTTGGGGTCCAGCCGCTTCTGGGGGCGGAGCCGGGCGGGGCGGGCGCCGGGCCGGTGGGCTGGCCAGGATACCCGCCCGGATAGCCAGGCTGGGGCCCCCTCACCTGCCCAAACGCACCTGTAGGGGGGGGTAACATGGTCAGTGGGGAGGACTCAAAAGTCCCCTCAAACAGCCTGAGAAGAGCATGGTACATACTGTATAAACCACCTGTAGAAGGTCTGAATCTTAAGCAATCTGCCCAATGGTGAGTAACACGTTGTCTGAAGTACAGCAGACATATACAGTACAGGGCTGTAGCAGCTGATCAAAGATCTGTGCTGATGCGCCTTGGAGGAGAGCGAGCCGATGTTAGCATTAGGGCCGATCAACCTAACTCCATCTTTTGAGGCTAATGTAAACACTCCACTTAAAACATTGTTTTTGTGACTAATTACAATACTGTATGATTTCACAGTTCTTTCATACTACGGACTCAAAGATGGTATACTACAGGCCTCAAGGGCACGCATTCATCCCTCCCTGAAGTCCCAGATGACCCTGTGCACACACACGTGTCTGTTAGAATCGCATTACACAGCCACGGAAACAATAGCGGCCGATGGAACGTCTTGTCTCATGCCATGTTCTGGGGGGACGGCTGAAGAGACCAAAACTCAGAGGCCCGCACACAGGCCGGCGCCGGTAAGAGGATCTCTCCCGGTGGAGCCGGCGAACCGGTAACCCGACCCCAGTAACCTGACCCGTTCTCCAGGGGGCGGGGCTGGGTTTCAGCTTCGCGGGACCAAACGGGGGGGCCCGCGCATCGCCCCCAGCCCCCTCCCGTGCGAAGACGAAAAACGCACAGATCGCAGCTGCCGCGCGCTCTCAATTAATGATGAGCTAGCACGAAACCGCAAGCATAAAATGGTAAATGGACTGCATTTATACAGCGCTTTTATCCAAAGCGCTTTACAATTGATGCCTCTCATTAACCAGAGCATTTAGGGGTTAGGTGTCTTGCTCAAGGACACTTCGACAAACCCAGGGTGGGGCTCGAACCAGCAACCCTCCGACTGCCAGACAACCAGCTCTTACCTCCTGAGCTAAGCAAAAGCACGCTACACGGCCACTACAGCCCTGGACGCAGAAAGCACGGAGATGCATTAGACGCATTCAACTTGTGTAGCGCAGGACTCTTCGCAAGAAGAACAAACAAGGCACAAGTCAGGGGATCCCAAAACAGTGGGGTCACAACCCATGTGGGGGCACCTGATTTGAGGACGGGGACACCAAAACCATTTTTTTGTCTATAAAATATGAGAACGTAGGCTACTGCATGTGGAATATTATCACTAATGTCGTCACAGCTAAAGGGTGTTGGGTACGAGGTGTGCGGGTGGGGGGTGCTGGGGTCACGTAAATTTTTGACAATTCATTTTTGCGTTGCATCAAAAGAAAAAGTTTGGAACAACGCATAAGTGAACAATGAAATCCGAGTCTATACCATGCAGTTGACTACCATGAATAAGTTGAGGTGAGTACTATTTTCATGTACAGTGAGGTACCATGTGGACCTGTCAGTGTCTGTAACAGACGGGGGGGTGTGGCTTACCGTTCTGCTGCGGCTGGTAGCCCTGCAGCCCTCCCTGTGGGGGGGGTCCGGGCATGCCTCCCGGGGGGGGTCCGGGGGGAGGCCCTCCAGCCACGTGATTGGGCTGCGGGGGCAGGGCCGGACCCGACAGGGACTGGTGCGGGAGCGGGGCTCCCTGCATGCCAGGGGGTCGGGGGGCGCCCACCCCCGTCGGTGGGGGGAAGCCGCGGCGGGGGCGGGGCTTGCTGGAAAGGGCCGGACTGGGAGGCGGGGGCTGCTGGGGGCCGCGGGAACTGAGGATGGGAGGAGGGAGGGGCCGTCCGGGCTGGGAGGGGGGCTTACGTGGAGGGAACGAGGCGGCCGTGAAGTGGGGGGCGGGGCGGACGCCGAACGGGGCTGAGAGGAGGGGGGCGGCGGAAAGGATGCGAGGGAGGGGGCGCCGAGGAGAAGGACTGCGAGGGGAGGGGGCGCCTGAAAAGGGGGCGGGGCAGTTCGGGGAAGCGCCATGTGAGAAGGTGGGGGCCATGTGAGGAAGGAGGGGGCCCATGTGATGAAGGGGGGGGCCCATGTGAGGGAGGAGGGGGCCCATGTGAAGAAGGGGGGGGCCCATGCGAGGAAGGGGGGGGCGCCCCGTACTGAGGAGGAGGGGGCCCCTGGGGCTGGGAAGCGGGGGTCGAGTGGGGGGCGAAAGAGGGCGGGGCAGAGGTCGCAAAAGTGGTGGGAGGAGCCTGAGAGGAGGGGGGCGGGCCTGAAACAGAGAAGAGGAGACGATCAGTGATGCGTCAGAAGTGTTCGGTTACAGTGGCCCCGACAAGCCAGGCAATCAACCTCACTGCAACAACGCACAGCAGACTGTCCCTGGGAAATATCCCCTCTGAAAGTAAGGAAACGGACAACGGAAACGCCCAACACACAACTGTTTCAGACTCCTAGAACAGTCTGAAACAGTTGATCGCTCAGAACAGGCTAGCAAACACAAAACCGGTTTGGTTTTTTCCATCAATAGCAATAAGAGGAACCACTTCACAGCCTAACGCAATTCTACCAAGCAGTTTACAAAGGAACATTTTTTGCAGGGTTTGATATGGTTTTGGTTCACTGTTTACTACTGAGACAGTCTTGATATTATCTGGTTTGATATTAATACGGTCATGACATTGGTCTTGGCTCAAAATGGCCGTTGTGACACTGAAGAAGATACTTCCTGATCAGCGCTGTGATCACAAAAAGGAAAACTATTATGGTGATTACCATAGTCGGGAGCTCCCATGGATGGTGCAGTGGAGCTGATCTGCATGCCAGCCATCTGATTGGTCATCTGCTGTGTGCTTGTGGGCGGGGCTCCGTACGGCTGCTGGTGATAGGCCGGCTGGGTGGTGGGAGGATGGGCCTGGGGTTGGGCGTAGGGCTGAGAAACAGGTGGCCTGGGACAAAAACAAAACAGAAAATTAGGGTCGTCACCAAAAGACCCAAAATGCACAAACGCAGGTAAACCTACAACAGAAACATTTTGAGAGTCCTGGAGGGCCGCAGTTTCTGCTGGATTTTGAGATCGCCTTATCGATCAGCAACAAATTTAGGCCTGGGAAACAAGGTGTGCAGACTCTTTAGCCAATCAATGACTTAAATTAAGCACTTGAGAGCAGGAACACAACAAAAGCCAGCAGACACAAAGGCCATCCAGAATCTGAGTCTGAGATCCCTGTCTTAGAGCGCATTTACCATTTCAAAGCGCACATTCACTGTTTTATGGTAGAATCCCCACTGGATTGAGTAGCTAACACACGCAGCGTATACTCGCAGCTCTCAGTCCATTACGTTTGCTTTTTCCGTTCCAGAGGGAACAGAACATTAGTCACTAATGTTACGGATTAGCCTGCGATGTTTTAATATTTCAACAGTGCACATTAAATGCTTAATTACGTTTTTTTTAAAGTCTCGCTATGACAACAGCTCGCAAGTCAAAATCATCCATCTTTAAAAAAAACAAAAACAGGAAAAGCTGGAAAGCAAGAGAACGTGATAATCTGAACGGTTTCTCGTGCCTTCAAATGACATCAATTGACTGGAATCACAAATTCACAGTAAACAATCATAAAGCCCATACTAGTGTCAGACAGACTCAGTAACACGGCCCTGCAGAAAAAGCCACGTTCGACATTTCGAGTCATCACTCGCTGTCCTTGAACGCTATCAGGAATTTCCCCAAAATAAAACAGAACAGACGTGCAGGGCTGCAAACCCTCCAGGTGAGCTGAAATAAAGACTGAGTTTGCTTTTCAGAGCTGTTCTGCAGCGTCTGCTCTCTGACGTCCTTTTCCTGAGACCACAGGAGGGGGGGGGGGGGAGGGGGAGCGGCTCTGACGCACGGTACACCTGCGCTCCGGAAACTCACCTCTGCGGCTGGCTGTTCATGGAGGGGGGGCCGTTCAGCACCCCTCCCTGGGGGTAATTACTGTAGGCCTGCGGGGCTGAGACAGGGGGAGCCCCAGAGTTTGGGGGCTGTCGTGCTGTACCTAGACAGGCGAGGAAGGACACAAATGTCTCGTTAACTTTTTTTATTAACAAGTTTATTTGCGCACTTGCAGTTCACATGTAGTAGCGTTTCTCAGAGTAAAATTGTCCACATTTAAATCATTTCATGAGATTTAGACTTTTTTAAGCTTACTGGATAAGTGACATAAAAAACAATAAAACGTCAGGCTATTCAGTGAGCAGCTCACACCCCGCCAACACTGCCACCCGGGACTAGCCCACACATGCTTTCACATCGCCTTTAAAAACAAGTCAACAAGAAAAACAAAACACCGACGTCAGACGGCGTTAGCATCATAATCCCCAACGGCTCGACACGACAGGAAAGGGGTGGGGCCTACACTCAGATTAGCCAAACACAGCGAGAGAAGTTACCCAGGTCAAGAGGAGAGGGACAGGACAGGTCTGAAACTACGTTTGCTTCGAGAGCCTTAGAGGGAAAGCTTGAGTAAGCAGAATATCCTGAAATACAACAAGCAGAAGAAGAAGCAGAAGTGCAGAGTGAACTGGAAGGCAAGGTAAACATCGAAGGCAAGGAGGCGGAGTTTTAACCAGTGCAGGTCATTAGCATATTAATCAGGCAGGGCTTCCCCCAGGAAAACAGTTAGCGGAGGAGGCAGCGCCTCAGAGGAGGATGCAGCGATGTGAAGCGGCAAGCCACATCTGGTGAAAACATCGCCACACCATCCTAATTTGGTAAATAGCACCATTTTGCTTGTGCCTCCTCCTCCCCCCCAATGGAGATCTGAGTCTCAGTTTCGATTTAATTTTTCTCTGATATTTGTGGGGGTGCAGCGCCTCCTGCTATTAATACCTGGGGGAAACCGTACCAGGAATAGGGCAGTTCCCTAAGGAAGTTTAACAGGGAAGTCCAATTATCAGCGGCTACGTATACATGCACATAAATAATAATTAAATCGTAACCCGATTCAGGTAATACTCTGACCACATTGAGTTTTCATGTAAACGCCTTTTACATGGTTATCTTATTCAGGGTAAAGTCAAAATCAGAGTAAGCATAACTTGATTAAGACGCCTAAATTTCTGCTCCATTTTTCAGGTTATCGCACAGGGGAATACTATCCTTGGGTCAAGCACACCCGCCGCACACGGATTTATGAAGAGTCTCATTACCTGGAGGGGGGGCTCCTTGCTGGTGTCCAGGGGCGGGGCCATTGTAGGGCAAGTACTGGGCAGGGTAGCCCCCGGCCATGTGCTGCCCCCCGTAGCCGGGCTGAGCGTATCCCTGGTAACCGGGCGGTGGCTGTCCATACGGGGAGGCCATGTGCGCTTGCTGGTTAACGTTCATTCCTAAAGTTCATCCCTAAATCTGATACAAAAACAACATCAGTAAAAAAAACTTTTTTAAAAAATTATTCAGAAGAGACATAAAATGCTCCCCCCACCCATAAAACTAGCTCCATTTATTTACTATATTCAAACGTCGCTAAGACCTGAAAAACCGATTAATATTGGAATCAAAATACTTGCAGATTTTTTGTGGTCAACAGATGTCTAATGATGCAACAGCTCCATGCTTTATTTTATTTATTTTTTGCAAAAGCATGTGATCTAAAGCTCCTCATGTACATTTAAAAGGTTAGTCATTCAAATAATCTAAGCCAATCTCACCACACCCTTGAATAATGTTCAATTTCTGTGCAACTGGAATGATTTTCAAAAAGTTACAAACAATATATGAGCACAGGGCATACAAACATATCCCTTCCACAAAAAGCACCAATGTAAACAGAAAATTACAACTCAAATCACAATACATTACCTAGAAATGGGACATCTTGGTTAACAGGTTAACATATTGAGGACAAGATAAGCCATGTAGCTCACCTAGACTTTTGATTTAATAGACATGACGACAGTAGCCAAGGAAGAACTACTCTTGTCATACAGTGCAGCTCAATCAGTCTTCATGAGTTTACTCAAGTGCAATTGCCTTGACCACTAACTGCCGAAAACAGAGGCCAGTTCAAATGTGAACGCAAGATTTACCCAACAAGCTGGCACAAATTACGGTCATAAGAAAACAGCTGTACAGGCCATGCAGTGTTATATAGGCGAGTATAAATGAGTGTGCATACAAGCCAATTTCAAGTTTAAATGCGAAGTTATGTAGCTCGTTAGCTGGGAACTTATCCACCAACAATAACCTAACAACGCATTAAAAGTACGCGTAGCAGCACGTGCACACGTCATATTCAGCTAATTTAAGACTTCTAGCGATTTAACTGGCTATGTCAACATGAATATTACATCTGAATTGATTATACTGTTAGTTTTCGACAGTTTTCCTACCACCAAACAAACGTTAGCTAGCTACCAATACGTAGCAACTAAACGTAACAGTACCCTGCTAACTAACATTAGTTAACTTTGCCAGTGAAATTAACGTCATGTTTGCTGTTGGATAGGCCTGTTGAATCCGTCCTTCATAGTTTTTAAGGAGACCTTCAGTTTCAGTAGAATCGCGGAGAGTTAATGTTAACGGCGAGCTCATGGTAATCAACTATTTAGATAGCTAACGTTAAAGTTGTAGCCATGTAGCTTGGCTAGCTAATGTTAGCTAAACGCCTGACATTAGCCAACTGGCTAGCAGAATAAACAGCGACGTTTAGCAATACCCTACCTTAGCCAGCTGTTAATAGCTAGCTAGCTATGTTAGCTAGAACATGACAAACTAATTTTCAAACAACGGCTGGCTAGCTAGCTAACACACTGTAATGAGAGGACAAGGGCAGGAAACGTTAGCTAACTTATGAACCAAACATGACACTTCGCTTATCGGAACTGTGCTTTCGGCAAGCTAATTGTTCAAATAGAAATTAAGTGTGATATCATAGCAAGCTAAACATTGTAATTCGGCGGAAATCCGCAACATTCCTCCCCTACTCCTGACTGGGGCCTACACGCCGGGTTGAACCGTGACACACAGGGTAACTAACAGGAACAGGCGAAGCAATGGGCTTCTGCTCTCCCAAGCTAGCTATGCTAGCTATGGTTTTCAGGGAATTTGGCCAGAAGCTCTTCCGCACCCACCTCCAACAGGGTTTAATGGCGTGTTGAGCGAGTCCAGCGGACAGCTGTCCCCAGTCGTCGCCCTCGGATCAATTCGCCCGTGGCCCTTCGTCTGGCTTTCTCGCCGTACTTTCGGACCTTTCGTTCCAGAGTGAAATTTCCAGTAATCCCTTCCCTTACGCCGTCTCCGCCTCGGATGTCGAACACATACGCCGGAAGTTTAGCCGCTGTGTGCCACGTCTGCACCCGGATGCTGCGCCGGCGCACCCGCGCAACGTCAAGCTGAGCTAGATAGCTCGCGAGCTAATCAAAGAGCTACGGTGTGGTGGCAAAGTAGTACGGAAGTTGTAATGTGGTCCGCAATTTGTTAAGTCTGCAGTATTTTATTCTGGTTTATGATACGTGTTTGGTGAACTACTGTGGAGAACGGAAAATATATTTTTTAGTTAATACAGGCTGTGCTTATTCGTGCTGATCTATTCAATGATCCAGCGTAGAACAAGACTTGCTGTACTTTAACCCATTTAAGCCCGCGAGCCACTAAAGTTACTCTTTTTCCAGCTGTGAATAGATTTTGGATGACTATAGATTCTTTTTTTTTTTTCTTTTTTTTTTTTAAATCTGGGCAATAATAGGTTAATTCGTTTCTACTTGCTGACATGAATTACAAATGCTGTAGTAAAAAGCTTTAAAGAATTTTGATTTGAAACCAAAATGTCAAAAGCAGAACTCATCATGAAGCTCCATCAATGTGGTTTTTTGGACAGGTGTGGAAAAAATGTGAAGATACTAAAAAAAAAAAAAAATCATGTCTGTTAACCGCGCTAGAGTGTGGATGGTAAATTGAACATCAAAGACAATGACAGTTCCAATTAAAACAGTACTACTCGAATTAGTACATTTTATATCAGTGAGTAGTAGTCAGCCCCCTTTTGAACTTCACTTTGTGTTAGAACAATTATGCATCTCCTGAATATGTCTGTCCTGGTTTCATAAGCTAGTTCATGTGTCTGAGCTGTAATATCTATCTAGAGGGGGCTATTCAGCAGATAGGTTGGGTCCCTTCTGGTTTAGTCTTCTAGTGTTAGAGCAGGGGTAGAGGAAAGGAATGTAAAGGGGTTCCAGTGTTTCATTCCACAACCAGAATGTCAAGGCAGAGGATTGTGGGTAAAATCAGACCTGTTGCTTGTTAGCCTGTGGGATGTTGTGATGGTTAACGTCACTGATTGTTAACTAATGGGTATGTGAACACATTTAAAGTCATGGAAGTGCTTCTTCTCAAGAATATTGAGGTTTACGTTGTTCATTCGCATGACATGATATAATTTCATGACGTTTGTAATTGTACGTTTGTTTTACCCCAGTTATTCCCTCCCAATGTAAATCATCATGTATGATCAGCCCTGTTCTTCACATTGATCTGCAGTCTTTCTCGCCTGCTACCTGTACCCCACACTTTGTCTGTGGCACAGTCCACTTAAATCATAATCCTAAAAATAGTGCCCTCAATGTTGCACAGTCCCCGCCCCCCCCTTGCCCCCCCACCCCTCCGCCCTTCCCTCCAGGTTTTTGGACAGACTATCAGCATCCCTTGGCAGCGCAGAGGCCAGATTGACAGGACAAGTGTGTGGCGAGACCTGGGTGGGGAGGCGCTCGGATCCTCCCCCCTGACAGCACAGAATTCCACAGTGTAAGCAACCCACAGCGGTCTGTTCCCCCCTCACTATTTTAAGTCTCAGAGCCTGCTCCTCTGCAGAGCCCGAGTCAGGCCAGGTGTGTGTGTGTGTGTGTGTGTGCCCGCGTGCGCGCCCCTGTGTGTGCATGTGTGCGTGCGCGCTCGCGTGTGTGTGTGTGTCCACCCAGGCGCTAGGCTGGGCTGGGCATTTATTTTTTTTTAGCTGGAAAAGAAGCGAGCGAGCCTTCACTGAGGGGCCCCGCGTCAAACATGGCGCAATACTGCTGAGGGCCCCAGCAGAAGACAGACCGGACTGACCGACAGACAGACGGACCGGACCGGACCGACGCAGCGAGCGGGAGCCATGGTCGTGGAGGAGGTCGTGATCACGCTGTCCGGAGGGGCGCCCTGGGGTTTTCGGCTGCAGGGCGGAGCCGAACACAAGAAGCCGCTGCAGGTCGCCAAGGTGAGGGTTCGCGGAACGAGACCGTCGCGGCAGCGGAGGCGGGCGACGAGCCGGGGGGCTGTGGGCTGAGGTGTCAAATACCCACAGTGCTGACCTGTTTAGTTTTTAATGATCGACTTGCCTTCTGTTCTTCCGCACGCTCTAGGTCCCGTCTGAGTTTTGATTATCCTTTATTTGGCATTAGAAGGATCTCAGAGTGTTTCTAAAGTGTTTTCAATGGATGTTTGTTGTTTCCTGGGGGGGGGGCTAGAAAAGTGGGCCACGCTGTACTGATGAGTCATCTGCCCCTTGGCGCGATCCTCAGATGAAGTCCGCGGAGAGACACACGAAGCCATGAACTTTAAGACTTCCAGCTGTGACTGCGTAGGGAAGGACAAAGCTCGTTAAAATAACGCGTGACAGGGCACGCAGGCTCCGCATTCACTTCTTAATATACCCGTGCGTAAAATCCCGAGCTGACGACAAAGAGTTAGCCGAGGGGTGACGGTTACGACACGACCGAGATCCTTCTGGAGCGTTAAACTGGAAATCGGTTCAGAAGTTAAGCGTGGCACGGATATGTGCGTACGCTTCAGTGTGGGAAGACTCCCGCAGTCCGGTCGCTTTGTTTTCCCGAGTCAGGGCAGAATTCCTGTGGAGGAATCGCACAGTCCGGGTCTAGGATGATAGGGATCGTGTTCTCATGAGCGTGAGCTCGGATTCATCTCTGTTGCTTTGGGGAATTCTTCCGTGCTGGGATAATTTAGCCTCAGTTAAATGCTAAGTTGAGACATGGGACATTTCACAGACCATATTTTGGTGTTGTTTATTTATTATTATTATTTTATTTGCTGAATGGTCAACTGCACCTGACTACATGAATATGTCTTGGCAGAGAAAATAAATTCCCAGTTAACATACAGGGTGTAACAGTATATGACTTGTTAATGATTCCAAATATAAATTTTCTCAGAGGAGTCACATATTTTCTTTGTTCGGTTCATAATATTGGCTAAGCTAAGAATGGAAACAAAAGTTACCAAAGGCCTAATTAAAGAGATCCCAGTCTTGACTTATTTTTGTTTTTCAGTGTTTTGTTAGGCATTATATCAGACCTGCAGTTGTTCCCCATTGCAAAAATATTTTACAGATTCCCCTGTCTCTGCCAGAATCCTATTCAGGGACCAATTAGTATTAAGCGTGCAATACATACAGACACAGAGAAATCATATTTGGTGAGTGTTAACTATGCAAAATCTGTTTGCGTTGATCCATGGGCTATTCTGGTTGTCTGAGTCTCATATTGCCTTGCTGGATGGGGTTTCAGTAAGGTCAGGAAAAGTTATTGTTTCAGTCCAAAGTTCAAAAATTGCCTCCTGGGCATATTTATTTACCATCTAGCTGATATACAGATCAGCCAATGTTTTTGTTTATTTTTTAAACTTGCTTTCCACCCTTAAGAGAGACCACCTGTTGGTTTCTGGGTCATTTCATTCCATTCTTGCGGGAGGTGGGGGTGAGGGGCGGCGAGAGTTCTCTGTTGAGCTTGGCTCTTAAACGAGCCATTCTGAAATTGCACACCCTCTTACCGCCTGTCAAACAGAACACTTAATAATCACGTCTCCGCAGGGCCTGTCCCGTTCAATCCTGAAGCGCCTCCCAGCCTCGGGACATTCGTAACTGATCTAGATTCGGACGATCCCGGCATTCTGGAACGAT
Organism: Anguilla rostrata; assembly: GCF_018555375.3. NCBI lineage: Eukaryota > Metazoa > Chordata > Actinopteri > Anguilliformes > Anguillidae > Anguilla > Anguilla rostrata. The sequence continues at coordinate 6,221,492 of NC_057950.1, read as the reverse complement.
CCTTTCGTAAACAATCCCCTGGAGCTGCGCTGAATAGTGTTCAAGGCAGGCGTGGTTGCTCTATGCAAAATAAAGACCAAGATATGATATTTACAGAGTCTTATAATAACAGGTATACGGTATATATATATATTGTAAGCACAGAAATATTTTTGTTTACTTGGTAGTATCCTTTAGTGCCAGATCATAAAGTCTGGTGAACTTGTGCATTAGCAGCACTCACTCCTAGTGTTACAACTATGCAGTCATTTATTTGGGCAAACAGTTTGTCTTGCTATAGATGTGTAGTGTAGTGTAGTATTGTGTAGTGTAGTGTAGTGTAGTATTGTGTAGTGTAGTGTAGTATTGTGTAGTGTAGTGTAGTATTGTGTAGTATTGTGTAGTGTAGTGTAGTGTAGTATTGTGTAGTGTAGTGTAGTGTAGTATTGTGTAGTATTGTGTAGTGTAGTGTAGTATTGTGTAGTGTATTGTATAAATGGTGCACTATTCAAAGAGCTTTGTCCGTTACAGTTGTAGTGTAGCAGGAGGCACATGCTCACGCTGAATTTCAGTATATTAATGACAGAGAACCAGGTGACTGGTTATGGAATGTCCCTCCACAATCAGGGAGCATACAGCCGGTAATCAAGACTGGATTCATTTTTCTGCAGACCAGCGACTTAATTGACACCATTAATGTCAGCGCAAAAGACTTTATTGTATTGACGGCGCTGATATGAAGAATAAGATTCAAGCCAGGCGTAAACACACATATGCAGTATGCCCGTGTAACTGGAAAAAGCCTCCCCTGCGGTGTCTCCCTGTGCGAATGCCTGGTTTTAGCACGGGAACGCTCCAGGGTCTTTTTTTTTGCTTTCGGTAAAAGCGGGAGGACGATCACGGATGTGACAGGAAGGCTTTAAAATCCCCGGCTTTTTAGCTGGGGCGACCCCGGAGACCCGAGAGGGAGAGGGAAGATGGCGGGCGGGGCGGAGGTGACCGGGCCGGGATTTGCCGTAGAAAGCGGCGACGCGGGGCGGCTGTCGCGGCTGAAGCTCACGGACAGCGTCCGCGGCACCTCCGCGCCGCCAACCCGAGGCACGCGCCCGAGCCTTGTAACCCGCGGCGATCCGAGGGTGGCTGCGATTGTCCCCATGGCAACCGCAGGCAAAATGACACACTCACACCAGTTCCCTTTGATTCCCGGGCGTGGTTGAGTTTGGGTTTTTTTTTTTTATTCTTCTGCTGGATTACCTCCTTGTCAGCACCCACCCCTCCTTCATCCCCCTTTCATTGCGTTGCCAAAAACCACGATGCCCGCCCTCCCTTGAGTTTAGGCCCACGGTCTGCTTACGTTTTTTTCAATTAGACTGCTGCTGGGGAGGGTCGCCTAAGAGGCCACAGATTGCTTTTGCGATCGCACGCGGCATTAGGTTGGCCCATCCCGTCATTCCTTGCAATGCTCACAGTAATGCATGCAGAGTCATGGGAGAAGGCACTTGGATGGCGGAGTTTGTGAGTGAGAGTTCAATAAGAGATGTGACAGGATGGGGATGTGCGGAGTTTGTGAGTGAGGGTTCAATAAGAGATGTGACAGGATGGGGATGTGTGAGTTTGTGAGTGAGAGTTCAATAAGAGATGTGACAGGATGGGGATGTGTGAGTTGTGAGTGAGAGTTCAATATGAGATGTGACAGGATGGGGATGTGTGGAGTTTGTGAGTGAGAGTTCAGTAAGAGATGTGACAGGATGGGGGGATGTGCGAGTTGAGTCAGAGTTCAATATGAGATGTGACAGGATGGAAATGTGATATAAGAAACCTTATGGAGTCAGTGGCTGTTCTTGGGGTGTGGGCTGCCTGATGGTTAGACAAGTTTCCCCCCGTGTTCCTGTCTTTCCCGATGAGCTAAGAAGTTGTGCATCATCCTTTCTGTTTCCGTCTGATTCGTGGACCTGAGAAATTCACCAAAATGGCGGCACCAGGGGTGTGGTGGTGGGGCGGGAGGGGGGTGATTTCATTCCGAGGCTGAGGCGCAGATGTTGTTTTCTACCGATGATTAGCGTGACCGGGTCATGTGGTTTCGCTACATGGACAATCTTCACACTGTTGGAGGCCCCGTGTCTTCACTTTGACACCTGTGGAGAGGGCGAGAGATCTAGACCAAACTAGACGATCGGCTCCCCGTGCTGTTGGTGCTTCTTGCCTGCTGACAGCATCAGTACAAGTTGGGACAAGTGTGCCTCCCCTGACAGTCCCCCCCCCACCCCGCCCCCACCCTTTCGCCACTCAGTCACAAAAGTGAACGGTTCTCCGGCTGTGTAACCCTTTTGCGCTTGGTAATTGATTTTTTGCCTGTAATCAGATATGCCTTTGTTATGATAATGAGCATTGAAGGCCCCTCAAATGAGACTCTTGCCCTTAGCTCTGCGAGAGCTCTGTAGCTAAAATTTAAAATAATAAACTGAAACCTTTTTTTTTGTTTTTTTTAATATTACACTTTAGAGTTTACACCAAAATAAGAAAGAAACTGCGCTACATAGCTCATAATTTGTCATCTTAAATTTACGTTCATTCTTAAACTGGAGTTATAAAACCTTTTTAGATTAGCAATTCAATGCTACAAATAATAATAAGTTATTTTTACTATTAAAGTTACAGCAAGCTTCATTAATGCGATACAAATGCATGTTGAGTGACTGGAGTTGCTTGTCTGTGTGTAGGACTACTGCAAGCACCTGGTTCCTGCTTTTCTATGTTTCAAAGGGAATAATATGCCCCGGCTCCTGATGCTACATGCTATGCTACATACTCTGCATGCTGCACACACGTGTACATCTATCACTGACTGTGCGCTTTCTTGTGTGCAGTCTTGGTGGGTCTGGCTCAGGCTGTTATGTAAAGTGGCAGGAGCAAGCTCTGAGCACCCGTAATGACAGCCGGCTGTGTCACGGACGGTTTTTAGCTGGTTCGCGCGTCAGCCGGACATCGGCATCACAGCAGCCGCTGTTTCTGGAACCTTCCATCGTTTCACCATTGCCTTCAGGCTCCACGGAGGCTAGTGGAAGGGCCTCGTTTAGATGGAGGGTGTCTGAGGAGCTGTAGCGGGGCACAGGTAACCCGTGGTGTAGCGCTGAGCTTTAGCATCCACTGGGTCACGTCTGGGTTCTCCTGTGTTTGTCCTGGATTGTTTCTGTTTCTTTGGCATACAAAATACAACACAATGTTTCTAAAGATAAAATGGATCCCTCACTGCCTCCGCAATGTGTTCATAAATGGTTTTGCCAGGAAAGTGAATTCTATAAAGTTTCATGACAAAGGCATTTTTTTAAAGCTGTAAAACTAATGGTTTTTTTGTAGCTGAAGAACTGATGGTTTTTTTGTAGCTGCAGAACCAATGTTTTTTTGTAGCTGTAGAACCAAAATTTTTTTTGTAGCTGTAGAACTAATGGTTTTTTGTGGCTGTAGAATTTATGTTTTTTTGTAGCTGTAGAACAGATGGTTTTTTTTGTAGCTGTAGAACCCATGTTTTAAAAAAAAAAAATTTTTCTTTTTTGTTTTTTTTTGTGTCTTCCTCCGGCGGCGCAGGTGCGGAAGCGCAGCAAGGCGTGCCGGGCGGGGCTCCGCGAGGCGGACGAGCTGGTGTCCATCAACGAGAGCCCGTGCGGCGGGCTGTCCCACGCCCAGGCCATGAACCTGATCGACAGCAGTCCGGGGACCCTGCACATACGCGTCAGAAGGTCAGAGGCTCACGGCCGCGGTCCCAAACGCAGTCGCATATCAGTCTGGTGACGGCGTGTCCCCCTTCGTCGTTTATGTGTGTGCGCTCGATCTTCCCCGAATTGATAAATTAGGCTTGTGAGGCACATCGGCTTGGTATGCCTGGCTGTATTTTCCCCCTGGGTGCCCTTTTCTGGCACTTACTGAATTGCTGCAACGGCTCCTTGATGATAAGGGTTTACTGGGCACTACGGGGGAACTGGAGCGCCATTATCTGAAATTTGGCCATGATGGGCTTCTTTTTAAAAAAACAACTGTCCTTCACTGTTTGTAGAGAAGTTGAAATAAAATGAATGAACAACTCACAAAAAAAGAACAAAAAAAAATATTACAATGTGAAGTGTTGTACATATTGTGTGCTGTAATGCACTTCATTCGTTTCATTCATTTATATTTATATATTATTCATATTCAATTATGTTTATATATATATATATATATATATGTATATAGCTATTCATTGTTTTTTATGATGTCGCAGTTCTGTGTGCGAGTACTTCCTGTGTTGTGTCCTGTGATGGGGTTTTGAGCGTTGTCATGGAGACGGTTATTCCGGCTCCTCCCCCAGGGCTCCCGCGGGATTCCAGTCGGTGGTGCTGCTGACCCGGGCTCCCTCCCCGCGCATCGACAAGGAGTACCGGGCGGCCCTGCGCGCCATGTCCCCCCCCGGGGGCCAGCAGGGGGCGCCGGAGGAGCACAGGAGCCGGGAGGGCGTGACGTCGCCGCAGGGCAGCGAGGCGTACTACGGCGAGACGGACAGCGACGCCGACGTGACGCAGGAGAGGCACCGGCGGCCCAGGCGCCGCAGCCCCAGCAACTCGCCCGGCAGGGCCCCCCCGGACCGGGCCGCCCCCCCCGACAGGGCCTCCCCTGAGGAGCCCAACGACGCTGGCGGCGGCGGCGGCGGCGTGGCCCGCCGGGAGGTGGTGTACCAGCCCCCGCAGGGCGAGTGGTCCTCCTCCCTGACCGAGACGTCCGCCGAGAACTCCTCGCTCAGCGCCGACGACCAGGGGCCCCGGGACGGGGCGGCCGAGGAGGACAGCGGCTTCCAGGAGCCCCACACCCTGCCCCCGCTGGTGTCCCCCGAGCGGGCCAGGGGGGCCCTGCAGCTGGCCTCCCGGAAACAGCTGGTCCCCATGGTGGGGCCCGTGGACAACCCCGTGGACGAGGAGCTGACCGTCACGTACATGGACAAAGCCAAACAAGCCAGTGAGTATGACCACAACACCCCAGTGAGCTCATGGTACAGCGCAAGCTTAGCATGTGAACAGAGCTCTGCAGTGATAGCTTGATCAGTCCATCCTATATTTACACTGACCCCGATGTTGATTCAGTGTGTATGTAAACCTTAACATGACATTACCAGAAAGGAAAATAACCTTACCAGGGTTGGTCAGAAAGCGATGTATGGAAGATTACTGACGCTATGAATCAAATCCATTCAATTTGCATAAGAGTCAAAGGGCTGGTATTGTCACTCAGACCTCTGTGATTGTGAGTCAAGGGACGAATGTTGATGGTGGACTGAACACCATATTGACACCACTTCTTCTTGTGGGCTGATATTCTATCAGATCCCCATGCATGAGAAGAAAGAATGTACCGATCTGAAGTTTTCTTGCGGAAAAAATAGTTTCTTTGAGTGTTTTGGCAGTAGCATTAAAAAGGATGAGGGTGACTCTCTACACGGTTCTGAGTGGAATTAGTTGAAAGGAAGGAAAGGTGCAGCTGACCATGCATCTGCTGATGGCTGATTGGCAGGAGATACATACGTTTGTAGGGACACGTTCACGGTGCCTCCTGGGATGATGGCACCTGTGATTTTCTCTCCAGCTCTGTGTGATTTGAGGGCGCAGAGAGAGAGAGAGAGAGAGGGAGAGAGAGAGGAGAGACAGAGAGGAGAGAGACAGAGAGGGGAGAGGAGAGAGAGAGAGAGAGAGAGGGAGAGAGAGAGAGAGAGAGAGAGAGAGAGAGGGAGAGAGAGAGAGGGAGAAAGAGGAAGAGAGAGAGAGAGAGGAGCTGTGGCTTTCTAACGGGACTTTCCTTTAAGAGGGGAGTGTGTCGTGTCACCTCAGCCTTCCCACGCGGCCAGCGCCCGGCCCCAGAGCTATATTCATCCCCCGGGCCGATAACCCAAACGCTGCACCTGCGCCGCGCCGATAGCATTTACAGCTGCTGTCTGGTATCAAGTGGCCACATGGCTCCTCTTCTCTCTCAAAACACACACACACATACACGGAGACACACACACACAACCACACACACACACACACACACACACACACACACACACGGAGACACACACACACACAACCACACAACCACACACAAACACACACACACACACACGAAAAACCACACACAAACACACACACACACACACGGAGACACACACACACACACACAGACACACACACAAACACACACACACACACAGAGACACACACACACACAAACACACACACACACACACACATGCACACGCACACACAGGCACACATACACACACACACAGACAAACACACACATTCACACACACACACAACCACACACGGAGACACACACACAAACACACACACACACACGGAGACACACACACACACACAACCACACACACACACAGACAAACACACACATTCACACGCATACACATGTTCACACATGTCCCAAGTCCCACATGTATATACATATGTACTGCACATGCAAACACTCAACACAGACAAGTGTATGTGGTCATACATAAATACCCATGTGTATACACACATATAATAACATGAAGACATACTTATATACCCGTATACAAAACACACACACACAAACACACACACACTGATTTCATGGGCATACACACACACACACGCTACACAGACATACCAAACCAGTCCCTGATTACAGGGAGGCAGGCACTTGTGCCGCACCATTGCTATTAATAGTGTCTGATACCGCACTCTATTCACCCTGACACACGTTACAACTGATTTATTACGCTAAACCATCGCAGGTCACACCATCTGAAGAATGTGCATTTGTGTATCAGACACATGGAGGGACACATGGTGTGCTGAGGAGCCCATGGTCTTTTTTCGTTTTTCATTTGAGCCTACCTTTAAGTAGTTTTTTCCACAAAGTGTGAAATATTCAGTGTGTAGGAAGGTGTCAGAACTCAAAGTTAAAAGAGCAGGAACCTTAAAAAAAATGGCAGTAGACATATTCCAGAGTGGAACCTGAAGTGCTGTTTAGAAGCTGAGGTGAAGTTGAATGAACTGGATGGGAGATATGCAGGAGATTCATCAACCTTGTCTCTTTCTGAACCAAGTTGCTTCCAGGTCCTGTTCTTCTGGCTAGGATTTAGCTGCGTATGTGGCTGATGTCTTTGTTGTGTGCGCACTACAATACTTTGAGGATTGCTTTCTCCTGCCCTGTGACCAGTCCTATTCAGCTTGCTTTTAAAGTTTATATGGCCATTTAAGCTTAAAGAGCTGGTCTGACTGGGTTAAGTCCTGGTATTAGACTCAACTGCATAAACTGTCCTGAGACTCTGGAAATTTCTGGTAAAGAGCTGAGGTCTAGAGCTGGTTCTTAAGGCTAAGAACTGGGACTCTATACCAGATATAATTTGGTTTATTTCACTTCAATTAAAAATGCTCACGATTACATTCCTTTGGCCTTTCCTTTAAGTATTTAATGAAGTGAATGGTTGGTCTTGGAATTGCACTCAGGGATTTTTTAAAAAATTGATCGCTATTCAGATTCTATCTCACTCTGCCTGTATTATTTAGAATTTGAATTAAATTAGGTTTTACAGTGAGATGTTATTTTTTAGGGTCGGCACGTACAGTAATGCGTGTGCACAGGGAACCGGGGTTAGAGTGTGGTTAGACACCCAGACAGGACCAGTAAATTAAGGCACTGTGGATATGGGTCCTGAGGCTAGGCTGGCAGCTGCTCCAGTTCATCAGCACAGCAGTGAAATGACGGTACAGGTGTATCCGAGCCGGTAAGAGGCAGGGCGAGTTTGCAGCTGCTTTTTGGAATGGGAGTGCACGGGGGCCACGGGGACAACGGGACGACGTTATTTCTCTGCCCCGCGGGCATTCCTTGCCCCCCGGGTGTTTCACATAGTTCCCGTTTGACTTGGTACAGCGTGATATCCACTGTGGCAGTTGGGGTTAAGTGCCACTCGCAAGGGTAAAGCAGCCATGTGTCACATAGGATTCTGGCCCTGCCATCGGGGTGTAACAAGCTTGGTAAATGGTAAATGGACTGCATTTATATAGCGTTTTATCCAAAGCAGTCTCTCATTCACCAGAGCAGTCAGGGGTTCAGTGTCTTGCTCAGGGACACTTTGACACGCCCAGAGCGGGGATCGAACCAGCAACCCTCCGACTGCCAGACAACCGCTCTTACCTCCTGAGCTATGTCGCCCCATTTACCATTTAACAAGCTTATTTAACGAGAATCACAACATTTATTTGAAACTGAATATTCTTCAAATTGATTGTTATTTTGTTACACTGATGAGTCTTTGTGGGGATCTCCTAAGAACTACAAGAGTCAATAACAAGATCATTTTTCAGGGTAAAGTTGTTGCCGGTTCATCGAACGTCCGCCATCTTAGCTGGAGGTCGACGGAGTGCTTTCCAAGGATCTTTTGAGCGTACCTTTTTCTTTTCGAAACGGCGGGGCGCGATGGAGCTCGCGGCTGAGCTGGGGGCCGCAGAGCTGTGACCTATGACCTGTGACCTGTGACCTCTGTCTGCCGTGCATTCCGTCCGTCTCGGTTTCGCCTCCGTTTAGCGTGTTTCCCTTCTCGCCTCGTGCGGCGTCAGGAGTCGAACTTTAACCGGGGAAGAATTAGCACTGAGACTGCTCTCATTCAGAAGAGTGTGTGCACGCGAAGTGACAGTACAGGTGAATCTGGCCACTCTCTCCTGCAGAAGTGTTTGGCTTGACAGTACAGGTGGAATCACTATATTAGTTTACCTTTTGTAAACTTTTTCATCAATACAGAGCTTATCAAGAGTGCTTTACAAAGTACTAAAAGTCCACAGATTCATAATATATTCAACAGAACATAAATTCCTTGAATGATAAAGGTTACTTGTATGATATAATAAAATGGCAATTCAGTATATGAATTAATAAACCACCACTGTCTGTTTTGACAGACCATCAAAAACTATTTTTAAACAAGACAAATTATACAGCTAAATTAAATTTTGCTATAGTCTCACATATACTACGTCCTATAGTTGTTCACATTTCAGTAAAGATTAAGAAAGTACCATTACTTTACATAAATGGATATGAAATGACTCAGTCTAATACAGCTTATTTATGGATCACTGACCTTCTGACTACATTTAGAGCCTACTCCTGATATAGTACGTTTAAATAAACGCCTGATTTTAAATAAACCCTCGATTCGTCGACATAATCTCTTATTAGACAAACGTAAATGTAGAAACGGAGGAAGCAGACAGGACGCTATTTGCAATCGTTCCGTTTTAAGAGGCAGTATAAATGCACCTTCTAAAAATATTCCATCGAAAGATATCAATAAATGTCCACGTGTGCTCAGGAGGGTCACATTGTCACTTGTCGCGTATCATTGTCACACTTATTTATTTTTGGGACGTGAGATTTATAGTGGTCCGTTGCCATCAGACATGCTGTGGCAGGTGTTTGAATGTAGTGGCGCAGTTACCTCTGTCTGGCCAAATAAATGAATAAATAAATAAAATTGCTCTTACGTAGAAGCCCTGCTGTATGCTAATGGCCTAATTATCAGATTGGCTACAAATCCCTTGAATTATCTGCTCACCTTGTTTCCTCAGTTGAGCACTGTGAGAATGGAGTTCCCGGTTGACTGGTTAAATAACGGTAAAAATAAAAATATAAATGCTTGCATTTTGCACACTGACTAGTCATAGTGTGTTGTAAGACCACCTCTGAGTAGCCTCTATATCAGAGGTAGAAGGTTCAAGAGGCAGAAAATAAAAGTCCTGCCATTCGTTTCTTTGACCTATGAACTCAGCCAGCTGATTCCACTAATTAGTTCTACCTTCTGAACCTGGATTTTCCACCCTGCATTTTTCACCACCTTTCCATACCTGCTCTATATTGGCCATTGCACAGGTCGAGATTTGCTATCATGATTACATTACAGTACATTTATTTAGCAGACGCTTTTATCCGAAGCGACGTACAAAAGTGCATATCATGGTCACTGGAACAACTACAAACACGGGTTCGATAAGGTACAATACTCATTTCGTACAGCTATTTATAGCCAAAAACACAGTTCAGTTCACGTAGTGAACATTATTCTGACCTAACTTATGCCAAGCCAAACTAGGGGGATGATCACCATCTCGTTGAATATTAGTAATTCTATAGTAATTCATTTTTTTTTTTGCATTGTCAGAAAATGGTCAACCCTTCAGGAACTTGACATAACAGCCTAGTGTATTTCAGCATACATACATTTCAGCAGACCTGGGTCAAATATGTATTAGTTTTGGATTCAAATACTGTTCTACCCTTTACTGGTCTGATCTGGCGTGTTGGAACCAATGAAATACTCTCAAAAAGCGCAAACCCCGCCTTCTGGTCATATTGGCAGGCTCAATTACACCAGGCAAGATCAGTTGGGCACAGAAACGTATTTGAATCCAAAACAAATACGAATTTGACTCAGGTCTGCATTTCAGTGCGTGACAATTTATGGCAAGGCATTTCGTACTCTATGGCCACTGAAGTCAGTAGCGACAGAGTGGGTACGAACGTTCATGAATGTTCCTGAGTGCTTGTGAGCGTCGCTACGTAGCGTTTTACCGTAGTAAACCGTATCTTTTTACACAAAACCCCCCGAAAAGCATCGCCCGGGACTTGTTGACTTAACTTCCGCGCGTTCTCCCCCTCAGCAGCCGGCCGTCGGCTTGGGAACGGTTTGCTGACGACGGTTATACCGGCGCGACAAAGATGGATGCTCGGCCGAACGCGCTCACGCCGCTTTTAGAGTCTGAGTTCACGGGGGCCTCTCGTTTTAAAGGTCAGACGTGGCCGCTCGTCAATGATAAAACTCCCCCCCCCCGTCTCACCGTAATCATCCGGACTAATGCGTCCGGCCCTCGCCTCAAAGGTCACGTGGAGTAATTGGTCGGAGTGCCGTTCCCGTGATCTTTCGTTCTGTGCCCGGCGCGTCGAGAGAAATTTGAAAAGCTTCTTTATCGGTAACCCCACGAGCAGGCGCACCCTTTCGCGTTCTCCCCGAAAATGCGGCGTGCCGGTATGAAAAAAAACAAGCGAGAGCACTTATTTTTTAAGTTTGTACGCTTTTAAGAGGACTGACGGTCATACAGTAAAAACTAATACTGTGCAAAATACATTCCAAAATTTAGTATGAGTGTCCCGTGGCGAGAAGGATGCCAACATGTGGTTGGGATGAGTCACTCAGCTTCAGGAGGATAATCATAAGCATTTGATGTCATTTTGGATATTGAGATGTGAGACAGAGGCATGTCCCAACAGCAGGCCAAAATGAATGCTGTTCCAGGGCGTCGAATGTGCCTTTGGCAGGTTGTGTCTGTCATTGCTCTAGACTTTGTTTTGCACTGTGGAAAATCACATAGAGATTTAAAAGCTGTTGTTGTTGCAAGTGAGGCCTTGTCTGAGGGCTGAGGCGTGAATTGCATGGGCGGGTGTTCAGGAACAGCAGCAGATGAGAGCGTGCTCAGTCAGGTGTCCCTGTTCTCTCTCCCCCCCCCCCCCGCCCCCCCACCCCCCCACCCCCCACACACAGAGCTTCACCGTGGCGACAGCCAGCAGGAGAAGCAGGTGAAGGAGGCGCGCACCAAGTGCCGCACCATCGCCTGCCTGCTGACGGACGCGCCCAACCCGCACTCCAAGGGCGTGCTGATGTTCAAGAAGCGCCGCCAGCGCTCCAAGAAGTACACGCTGACCAGCTTCGGCTGCGTGGAGGAGGACGCCGCGCCCCAGGACTCCCACGAGGAGGAGGAGGAGGACGGCGTCCTGCCGGGCAGCGAGTCCGAGTTCGACGAGGACGGCCTCCCCGCGGCCCCGGACCCCACCTGGGACAGCGACTACCTGGAGGCGCTGGAGAAGAAGGCGTCGGCGGCGGGGCCGGGGGCGGGGGAGGGCGGCGGGGCGGAGGACCCGGGGCTGACCGCCACCTCGGGGAAAGGGGCGCAGCTGTTCGAGCAGCAGCGGAGGAGGGCGGCCGAGCACGCCAAGCGGGCGGCGGCCCGGCAGCCGCAGGCCCCGCCCCCGCCGCAGCCCGCGGAGGCGCGCGCCGTGGGACCGCCCCCGGCGGAGGCCGAGGCGCCGCCCCCCGCCCCGGCGCAGCCCCCCGCCCCGCACCCCGCCGTCGGCATGGTGAACGGGGACGCCGTCGTCGCGGAGAGCCCCGTGGCGATGGCGATGGCCATGACGATGGCGATGGTGGCGTCCCCGGCCGCCCCGCAGGCCTCGTTCACCTCCCATCTGCTGGCCTCGCCCCCCCCGTCGGAGCTGCCCGAAATGCCCGCCAGCAACGTCCTGAACAGGACCGCCCGGCCCTTCGCCCCCGGCTTCATCAGCCACCGCGCCTCCACCGCGCCCGTCGTCTTCCGGCCCAACGCGGCCAAGAAGCCCCGCCCCGCCGCCGCGCCCATGGCCGTCCCGCCCCCTCACTCCTCCCCCTCTCCCTTTGAGATGCAGCCGGAAGCCACGCCCCCCCTCCCTCCTGTCTTCTCGGCCCAGCCGGTGCCCACCTGGGCGCCCCGGGCAGTCTCCGCCCCTACCACGCCCACGGCGGCCCACCACCCTGGCATGCCCCGCCCCCCTCTTGTCATGACGACGCAGCCGGTCCCCTTGGCGCCGCCTCCCGCCGCCCGAGAAATTTCGGTCTCCCCCGTCGCGGCCTCGCCGATCGCGGCCTCCCCCGCCCCCGCCCCCGCGGCTCCTTACCAGCAGGGGGCGGAAGCGGCGCCGGGCGGCCGCACGGGCATCCTGCAGGACGCGCTGCGGAACCGGCCCCGGAAGGCCCTGTTCACCCGCCAGGAGGAGAAGAGGAGCACGCCCAACCCCCAGCTGCTGTCCATGGTGCAGAGTCTGGACGAGGGGCCGCGGGGGGGCGGCGGCCTGGACCGAGGGTTCGAGTCCTGCCCCGAGGACGACTCCTTCAACCTGGGCGCCGAGGCCTCCGACTTCTCCCGGGCCAGGCTGCCCCCGCCGGTGGCCCCCAAACCGCGGGTGGTCCCGGCGGCCTCCGCCATCGGCCAGGGCGAGGGAAGGGGGGCGGAGCTGTTCGCCCGCCGGCAGACCCGCATGGACCTGTACGTGGTGGACAACGCCCCCCAGCACCCCCCTCCCGTCACCCCTCCCGTCCGGTCCCGCGACCCCTCCCCCACGCCCTCCCTCCCCGCCCACTGGAAGTACTCGCCCAACATCCGCGCCCCCCCGCCCATCGGCTACAACCCGTTGCTGTCGCCCTCCTGCCCGCCGGTGGCGCAGCGCGGGCCCAAGCCGTCCGAGCCCAAGGCGGCGAAGAGGGGCGGGCGGCCGCAGCGGGACGGGATCCGCGCCCTGGACGCCATGCGGAGGCAGCCGTACCAGCTCAACCCGGCCATGTTCAGCTTCGCCCCGAGCCCCCAGCCCGTCGTCTCCCACCGGGAGGGCCCCACCCTGGTGGGCAGCTCCCTCAGCTCCCCCCGGCAGGTCCCCGTCAAGACGGCGCGCGCGTACGAGATCAGGCGCTTCTCCACGCCCACGCCCATGTCGGCGCCCGCCACCCTGACGCCCACCGTCATCCCGCCGCGCTCCGCCACCACCCTCGCCGAGCCCCTGTGCCGCCCCGACCTGGCCTCCCCGCCCCCGCCGCCGGCCCCGCTCGCCCCCGCCGCGCCCCCTCACCGCCCCGCCCCGACGGGAGCCCCGCCCCAGCTGCCCAGGCTGTCGTCCGGCCCCGTCCAGAGCTCCGCCCCCTACCCGCCCCCTCCCACGGCCTCGTCCAGCCTGGTCTACGGTGGCCTGCAGGGGGCCAAGCAGTTCAAGAGCGCCCCGGAGCTCTTCCCCCCGCGGTCGGCCACGGTGCAGGTGGCCAAGCCCCGCTTCGTCGCCTCCAGGATGGGCATCCAGGCCAACGTGTGGAGGCCCGGCTTCATGCACTACTGATGGGGATGCTGCACCGTAGGAGGCGTATCACCACCCTGGCACTCCCCTATGTGACAGTTTTCCCCACATACAGTATGTGTGGGATTTACAAAGTGGTAAACCACTAAAGGCAAACATCCATGATTTCAATTGGAGCACACAAAAGCCACATGAGAGCAAATGCTATAGGGTTGCCTGTTCACAGCAATACAGAGGTTATGGTGTGCATGCTATAATATTGTTCAAGTAACGATTTGAATCACTCCCAAAATAAAAAAGATTATCAAGCCAGATTGACTTGTTTTTCAGTTTAGAGACAGTTTCTTCTGTTCTGCAAATGTAATTGAAGTTCCAGTATCCCAACACCAACATCCCATTCCCCTTGTAAAATGGTAAAATGGATGATTATAGCTACAGGCATGCAATAGCAGAGTATCTAATAAGGTGTCACATATTGACATAGATTTTCCTTCTCTTCTTTCAAATTAACGCACCTTAATATATACCTATGTCTCACTGGGCTTTTGAAAATTGCATAATTGATTTCTCTTAGGCCTAAAATAAACTGGCAGGTTCGATGTCATATTCTGGTGGAAAGGTTTACCATTATTTTCATGTCTTCAGGTATTTTATAGCATTTGAGAGCCATATGTTATTGCCTGAGATTAAGTTCCCGTATAGCAGGTGAGTTAACCTGATAGAGTTTTGGAGGATGATGATACAAATCCCTATGGCAACAACAATGATTTTGTAAAGGTCAGAAGTTCAGTTAAATTAAAGATGATATCAAATCAAGCCCACAAAATATTCTGCGTCAATTCAGAAGAACAAACTCAGATTTTGGAGTAAACTCACTCAAGTTAATTATGGTTCAACAGTTCAACTGAAATTTAGAATGTCTTGGATGAGATGCTTGTAAACTGTCTTCCATTAAGACAGAGACAGTGGTGTTTTTTTTTTGTTTTTTTTTAGTATTTGGCTAACTTGCCTTATAAGCAAAAGTGCTGACCAATTCACACAACGGTTCTACTGCAGGTGAACACAGGAAGACCCATGAAGCACCACCTGGTGCCATGTCTCTTTCAGAAAGTGTGTACAGTGGTCTACTGGGGGGTGATTGCATGGATGCTGGACACACAAGCAGAAGAAACTGATGCAAGCTCTTGGTGATGAGTATGATCACCACGGTAACACTGAGCAAACAGGAACTTAATGATATGAGACAAATCAGGGCTGTGTCCGAATAAGAGCCCTTCCATACTATTGAGTATGCTTGTTGAGTACACTGGATGAGAAGGTTGTTGGAAGTAGGTGAAAATTTATTTAGATGGAATGTCAGTAAAATACATAAAATGTACTCATAATAATGACATGCTTATTTTCGAGTTTTCGCAGAGGACATGCTGGAGTATGCTTTTCAGGAAGTGCGCAAATATTTTGGTCCCAGAAACATGGTGAGCGGCTTCGCTTTAAAAAGGAGGTGCAGCTTCACTGATGTTTTCTTTCTGTAACAATAACAATAGCAAGGTGAGGTATGGCTGCGCAAGATTTAACTGCCAACTGCAAGGGCGGGACACCATACGACACTGTCACAATACGAGCGGCAGCGTATTATAATGGGTAAGGAGTTTGGTCTTGTAACCTGAATGTCACAGGTATAGACTGCCATTGTACGTTGCCTTAAGCAAGGTACTTAACCTGCATTGCTTCAGCGTATATCCAGCTGTATAATTGGATACAATGTAAATGCTGTGTAAAAAGTTGTGTAAGTCGCTTTGGATAAGAGCGTCTGCTAAATGCCTGCAATGTAATAATGTACTGTAATGTAACAATATGGTTGGAAAATAGCATGGAGGATATTTCTCACATACTGCGTGTTGTACTCAACAGTATGCAGTTCAACAGTACACAGTACGCTTGCACCCAGTACATACTAAACAGGACACAGTACGCTTGTGCCCAGTACATACTAAACAGGACACAGTACGCTTGTGCCCAGTACATACTAAACAGGACACAGTATGCTTGTGCCCAGTACATAGTAAACAGTACACAGTACGCTTGCACCCAGTACATACTAAACAGGACACAGTACGCTTGTGCCCAGTACATACTAAACAGGACACAGTACGCTTGTGCCCAGTACATACTAAACAGGACACAGTACGCTTGTGCCCAGTACATACTAAACAGGGCACAGTAGATTTGGCTCTGATTTGGACACAGCCCTGGATTAGAACCCGAGTGTCCGCTCCTGTGATTGGCACTCCTGACCAGATCACAGCCTGCCAGTCCTGTGCCACCCGTGGCTTACAGGAGGCACAGATGTGACTGGCACGATGGATGTGCATCAGATGCTTTTAGGGAGCGTGTCGTAGCGGTGAGGGGATGTGACTTGTAAATGGGGGGTTGGGTGCTGGTTTGGTGCTTGTCGGTGTCTGGTGTAAACCTTGTGTCTCTGTGAATGACCATAAATTCTCATAAATTCTCGTCAGGAAAAGCTATAAAGACGATTTACATTTATCAACACAGCATTCTGGTTCGCTCACTTTGGGCTTTCAATCATCCTTTGAACTAATCTAGTTTATGAGTTGTCAGATATATACAATACACATAATTTGGGTGATACATTTCAGTATGTGTAAAAATTGTTTAAAAATAAAAAACCCATAAAAAAACCAAGAAAAATGTCTGAATAATGGACAAACGAGGTTTTTGCGTTGACACTGAGATTATTTTACCATGGACATCTGGGACTGTACTTAATCTGTAATGAGAAAGTTTCAGGGTGATAGTCTCACTGTTGTGTTCTGGTGGAGTAACTTGAGATCTTGCAGCAAGTGACTTGCCTGTGAAAGGTCTATTGTAGGTTAAATAGGTTGTTCTTGATGAGGGTGTCTCAATCCAATATGGTTACCAAAGAACTCCTGAAGATGAACCGGAATTATTGGACCGGACCACGTGTAACTTGCTCTGTAGTCCTGTGGTGTCGAACACATCAGCCGACACCGAGACAAAACTATGACTCAATGACGGTTCGTGAATCCTCTCCGGTCCACTTCCGTTTATAGTGTAATAAGACTAACAAGGCCACCGAGGCTGTTTTAACGGTGGTAAGATAGCAAAGCTGTTAGTTCCTAGTCTCTAGTCTAACTCACATGAATTGATAGGAAATAATAATGTGTTGCAAGGACCTCGTTTGTGTAGCTTGAATCACTGGACTTGGCGTGAGCCGTTCACGTCGCTGCCTGCGCTGTGTTGGCTGTTTGATAAATGTGCAGCGAAAGTGATCCACGCGTTTGTTTGTTTGTATATTTAATTAAAAGGAATCGAATTGCCATGACGGTAGGACCGCACTGCAGCTAGACAATGCTGCGGTGCGGTGTGAAAGAGCGTGAAGGAGATGAGAACGATGTTCAGGGTGTGGCTGGCCCCGGAACAGACAAGATAAGTGTCTTCGTTGGTGGAGATGGTACAAACCACACGCAAGTAGGCTCCAACCTTTTCTGCCTCGCTTTGGGCCTGTTCACAAGAGCGATAAACAAGCAAAGTTAAACCAGGGTCCTATGGCTTGTGGTTTACACTACACTTCTTCCTGATGTCAGTTAGGCACTGTTGCTATCCAAATTACTGAATGAAGAAGTCTTGGTCATAAAAACTCTCGAAGTCGTAACATTCAGAGTCCACCATCTTGTTTTTGTTTTTTTGTTTTTTGTTTAAACAAACCTAAGATGGGCTTAGGACATCTCTTGTTGTGGAATGTACCATTTCTCTAGGGGGAGGGGAGTCTTGTCAGACAGGAACAGATTGAAGAGATTGTAAGAAACTCCCACAGCCTCCGGAATAATGAAATGAAGTGATTGGAGAAGACGGGGTGGGGAGATGGAAGGGCAGTTGTTCCACACTGCCCGTGCCATTTGCTCTATGAAGAGAATGCAAGAAAGAACTCGAAGGACACCTTTGAAGGAAATCAATTTGACTGTTGTTTCATGTTCATTTAAAAAGCGAGCTTGTATATTTTAGAACTTGTCTTGTATATTGTCTTAATTCCTCCTGTTGCATATAATGTGGGAAATGATCTTAATTTAGCCAGAAAAGGAAAGGTCTATGTTGGCCCTCTCACTGGGGATTGAACTTGTGGGTTGAGTGAACTGCTGGTGTTTTAAAAAAAAATGATATTTCCATAGACAGGAATGCTTTTACAGGCTGAAGGACACACTGATTTTTAGTGGAATAAAAATTTACTTGAAACCTTCACTCTTGCCCTCTTTCCTGTCTGAGTTTGTCTCTCTTAAACAAATCTTCCCTATTCTATCTATCTATCTATCTATTTAGGCCTATATCTACCAGTCTGTGTCTGTTTTTCTTTATCTGTGAAACCTAAACTTTTTTTCAGGATCTAGTGAAGTAAATTGTCTTTCTTGAGGTTTGTGCAGAACTGTGGCTTTCTACTTCTATAACTGACTAGCTGTGTCACACTCACCTCTATTGGTCAAGGGGGATGTGGATGAAAAGTGCTCTCTCATTACTGCCACCTATCTACCAACTTGTGAACAACATGCTCAGTCACACTGAGGGGAAGCAACACGTGACAGTAATACGGAACGGGTAAGAGAAGAACAAGGGTTCCTGAAACCCATGGTTGCACTTCCGCAGATAATAATTAGAGGCCGATTAGCCTGCTGAACATTTAAGAGGTAATAAATGTGTTTTGCTGTTTCTGTGAAAGCAGGTTTCCTCCCTCAGACCAAAAGACATGCAGGTTAGGTTAATTGGAGGGTTTAAATTGCCCTTAGGCATGAGTGTGTGGGTGAATGGTGTGTGTGTGTGTGTGTGTGTGTGCTCTGCAATGAACTGGTGACTTATCCAGGGTGTATTCCTGCCTTTTGCCCAGTGAATTCTGGGATAGGTTGCAGCACCCCGTGTGACCCTGACCAGGAATAAGCAGGTTATTAGATGGATGGATGGACAGATGTTTCTGTCTTTTGTCTGCAAGGCTCAACGGGAATACATCTACAAGAGGTGTGTCATCCACCTACATATACACATGCTCACATGTCACCACCAGATCCCTTCTGATTGGCACGTGATGGTACCGTAGAAAACTAAAAATAGGTGTATTTCATTTCATTCTAGCTGTGCCTGGCACCGAAGGACAATCGAATTAACTTTTAGCTGACAGGAGCATGCTGATATAGCTTAGCTCTCCAGACCGTGATAAAAATAGACTGGGCCTGGGCCGGATCGACGTTCCACCAGATAGCGTATGAGGAAAGCTGATGGTTTCTAAATAAAAAAACTGCCATCAAGCGATATCTATTCAAAGTCTGACCCTGAAAACAAGCCAGAATTCAGCCAGAATAAGCAACAAACTGCACCCAAAAAATAAATAAAAGACTATTGTCAAGCTGGACCCTGTACCAGCGCAAAATGGAACAGCAGCTTAAGAATTACACTGCATACATTACAGGGATCCAGTAGACACACTTACACAGAGCAACTCACACAGCTTTTTACACAGTACCAGCGGAATACATACTGAAGAAACTCAGGTGAAGCGCCTTGCTCAAGGCTACACAGGTAGCATCCTACAATGGGAATCCTGTGTGTCCCTGTAAGCATGGCAGAATGCACAGGTGAGTGTGTGTGTGTGTGTGTGTGTGTGTGTGTGTGCGGTACGTGGTCCGTCACACTTCGCCCTTGGGCCTCCAAGTCATGTGTGTGCGGGTGTATGTTACAGGCAATCTGCGGGTCATCTGAGGTTGTGGAGAACATGTGTTTAGGTTCTTCCGTGAGTTTTTCTTTTAGAGTATTTTTAACACAGCGCACATTCAGCTCTTTGCCACTTGCTCTGTCAATGGTTTCATTTCATTTATCAGGCGTCCATGTTTATACCATCCAGTGTCTATAAACTAATCATACGATCAATTCAAAAGTAATTTTTCTCTAAATTAACCATTTGTCATACGGCCCATGGAGTAGCTTAGATAAAATGAAAGCTTTAATTGCATGGGAACTGGCCTCACTGATTAAAAGTCTTTGGACATGAAAACAGGAAATGCTTAGATTGGATAACTTTGTATAGACCTTTCATGGACCTTTTATATAAAGTGTATAAACTATTATAAAATTGACAATTGAATTCAAGTGGGGGAAAAAACAACAACAAGCTGAAAACGGTGTATCAGGACCTATTATGTTTTCATAAATTATATTATAATGCTGTTTATTTATTTATTTAATAATACAGGTTCACTTTACTTTTGAGTACTTGTGACACAGTGTTTGTCTCAAAGGTGCCTCAGCAGTAGTAGACCTGATATTGACCTTGACCTGATGATCAATTCACGCTGTTGTTTTGACATTTTACCACTAAAGTTAAACATAATAAACACAAGCAAAAAAAGAAAAAACATTATTATCCACATCTCAAGATTTAAAAAAAAAATAACATTATAATCCAAATCTCAAGGTTAACAATACCATTACAATCCACAACTCAAGGTGAAAAATACCATTATAATCCCACATTTTAAAGTGAAATTAGCAGTCTGGCTCAGCAGATGAAAACTATTCTTATAATTCATCAGAAGATGGCACTGTGACTCCATTTGTGCACCTTGAAACTTGGAAACATTTTCATCGTCGACAATGAAATGGTACGTTGCCAGGAAGGGCTTCGAAATTAATGCTCACACAACATCAAAATTCACAAATGAAGACTTACAAAAAATTGTCATAATCTAAATTTGTCTACAGAAACACTCATTTTATTTTTATTAGTAAAATCATGAGTGGACATATAGCTGAAAAGTATTTCATGCTTTGAGCTTAGGATACTGGAGGACTTGGAAGGGTTTTTCATTTTTGTATGTATAGCTTAACTTCAAATACTTAATTAGGGTAACTTGCGTAAACCCACAACTGTATGCCCTAGTGGTGAATGGAAGTATTGCAGTGGTGCTTGGCAGTCAGCTGTGTTCTCGGTTGTGTTGGAATCTTTTCCGTAGCCTCGCCTCTTATATTTAGCTTATATTTCGGTATCCGGATACCTTTGTGGCTGGACAGTTGCTTTTTACGAGGGCAATTTGATGAGTGTGAAATCTGTGATGGATTCTTTTTGAGCACGCAAGTGTGCGCGAGTGCAAGTGCGCGAGTGTGCAAGTGTTGGTTTATGCGAGTCCAGTACACCAGCTGTCCTGATGAAAGGTGGGGAATCCCAGCCGATTGGAGCTGGGGGGTGGAAACACAACGGTTTTACTGTTGCTTAGCGACACTGGAGTCTCAGGGCGATGAGTTGAACTCACATGCACACTTGCGTGTGCACGTGACATCAATGGTCAAATCCTTTCTTCTTTTTTTTGGGTTTAGCTTGCTATTTTCATCTTGTTTTGCACACTCCAGATGCATTATTGTTTGTGTGCCCATCTACCTCAGCTTCACAGGAGGCATATATTTGGGGGGGTTTGGGGGGTGGGGGGGCGACAGGAGGGGCCAAACTCCTTAAATTTTCCAAGAAAATTCCGTTTATTAGCAGGAACTGTCAAACTAGCTCAAGTGATTGTATTCATGGAGGGGTTGTGGCAGTAGCAGTCTTCATGGGTAAATGAAACCTGTGCCCTAGTTCAATTTGTCCTCAAATGCACAACAAATGCTCTACAGCTGATCAAAGGAGGGAAACTCACTGAGGTGTGAGAGAGACAGAGGAAAGATTGGGAAAACCCAAAGAAGGGAAACTCACTGAGGTGTGAGAGAGACAGAGGAAAGATTTTGGGAAAACACAAAGTTCCTGGCAGCAGTCCCTGTTCCCATCTCCTGGTGATGCCGTGTCCCCAACACCACCCCTCCGCATTCCGAATCTAGGATCCAGCTCGGTGGAAAAAGTTGAGGAGAGGCTTTCCAAAGGTGTGTCTCCACACTTCCTGTGAAAAATGGACACAGGGTTCCCTTTGCGTGCGGATTGGCTGGCCGGTTGCAACAGCCACACAGATCAATAGAGTTTTCATGCTCAGACAATGCCCCCGTCCACCAAACAGGAGTTAGGGCAGATCAATGGAAAAAAAACATGGCCACCAACTCGGAAGGTGCCACTGGGGGTCTCTTCATAACCAAAAAGGGTGAGAATTTAATCCAAAGTCAACAAATTAATGAAGGGGAAAAAGGGGTAAATCAATTGGGATTTATTCCCCCCCCCCCCCTTCAGTCCTGGGGGGGCCATTTGATAACCTCACTCAAACTCCTGGCTCTCCAAAGTTTCTATATATAGGGCAGTGATGCATTTGTAAGAAAGTATTCGTCTCCTGATATCTCAGCTCTTTGCATCAGCACTTTGGGCTGTGTGGGACAGTATCCCCCCCCACGAAGATCTGCCATCCAAACTCTGCCGGGATTTCGCACTCCCTGGGATGTAGCAGTGAGCCTCGGGTCAGAGGGAAAACCGGGATTTTGTGAACTCCGTGAAATTTTCGATCGATCCAAAGCTGCCCCTTTTCCTGGTATTTTCTTTTTTCGCTAACGAGGATCCTAGGTAAGCAGACTGCGATGGTGATGCCGTTCACTAATTTGCACGCGTCGACTAATCGCCCGTGGATACCACAAAGATGTGCGACGGTGACTGATCTCCCCTATAAAAAAAAAAAGAAGTTGACTCCTGTCAACAAAAAAACAAAACAAACCAAACAAAGAAAAAGTGGACCCACGGGCTTGTGTTCCTAGGAAACTCTCACTCGTGTGTGGATCATTTGGGTTGTTTGTGTTTTTGCTGGGGGTGCGGTGCTGCGGTGGGGGCGTGGGGTGGGGAGTTCTACATTTCAGTGAAATGTTATAGATCGAGGGTAGAGCGGTTTTCGCTTTTAGCTTTGCCCGGTTGTCGAGGACAGGCTGGCGCGGGGGAATCTGCTGACCAGCCAGCCTCAGCTGCCCTGCTGCAGATTTATATAGCCCTGTGGAAACGCGAGCTTCGGAACTGGCCCGCGAGCTTCGGAACTGGCCCACAATGCCAGAGCGGGGGGGGGGTCCTTCCCGCCAGCGGCGTTCCCCGCGCGACTTCCCTCGCAGGACGTTCTAGAATTCTCGCTCAAATTGTCCCCGGCTGCCTGTGGCACATGTGGCTGAGCATGTGTGCACATATGTTTATGTATTTATATCTGTGGTGTGCATGTATCTCTGTGTATGTGTGTCAATGTGTGTAGGGTTAGGGTGTCTGTGTATGTGTGTCTGTGGTGCATGCATGTCTGTGTACATGTGATTATGGTGTGGATGTATGTCTGTGTATGTGTCTGTGGTGTGCGCGTATGTTTGTGTATGTGTGTCCATGATGTGCGCGTATGTCTGTGTATGTATGTCCGTGTTGTGCGTGTATGTCTGTGTACATGTCTCAATGTGTGCAGGGTTAGGGTGTCTGTGTATGTGTGTCCATGGTGTGCATGTATGTCTGTGTACGTGTGGCTATGATGTGCGCATATGTCTGTGTACGTGTGTCTGTAGTGACTGCGTATGTCTGTGTACGTGTGTCCGCAGTGACTGCGTATGTCTGTGTACGTGTGTCCGCAGTGAGTGCGTATGTCTGTGTATGTGTGTCTGTAGTGAGTGCGTATGTCTGTGTACGTGTGTCTGTAGTGAGTGCGTATGTCTGTGTGCGTGTGTTTGTAGTGTGTGCGTATGTCTGCGTATGTATGTCCGTGTTGTGCGTGTATGTCTGTGTATGTGTGTCTGTAGTGTGTACGTATGTCTGTGTACGTGTATCCGCGGTGAGTGCGTATGTCTGTGTATGTGTGTACATGGTGAGTGTGTATGTCAGTGTATGTGTGTCTGTAGTGAGTGCGTATGTCTGCGTGTGTGTGTACATGGTGAGTGTGTATGTCAGTGTATGTGTGTCTGTAGTGAGTGCGTATGTCTGTGTATGTGTGTCTGTAGTGAGTGCGTATGTCAGTGTATGTGTGTCTGTAGTGAGTGCGTATGTCTGTGTACGTGTGTCTGTAGTGAGTGCGTATGTCTGTGTATGTGTGTCTGTAGTGAGTGCGTATGTCTGTGTATGTGTGTCTGTAGTGAGTGCGTATGTCTGTGTATGTGTGTCTGTAGTGAGTGCGTATGTCTGTGTATGTGTGTCTGTAGTGAGTGCGTATGTCTGTGTATGTGTGTTCGCGGTGCGCGTCTGCTGGGTTTGCTGTGGCAGCGCCCCGTGGCCAAGAAAGGTCTTACTTCAAAATGGCGCTTATAAATAGCAGGAGCAGATAGAATTACGGTGCAGTCGATGCGACGCAATGGCTGCGATGTCCTCGATAAAGGTGAAACAGAATTTTGGGCGCTATAGTTTTCCGTTCAAGGCTGCCACGCGCGCGTTCTCCGAAGCAGAAACTTCGGACAGCTGTGGCTCTCAACAGACGGGAAACACACAACATGGTGCCAGTCCAGATTTACTTGACCACTTGAACGAATCGGGGGGGATTTAACGTCCGAACACTGCCATGTAATCTTTTATTAAGTAATGACACACATGCCGACCAAACCCGTGCTCTGAGCAAACAGGGAGATGACACACATTGGGGCCATCCTGGTAAAAAAAATAAATAAATAAAAAACTACTTTGAGCTGCAGTACTTCAGCTGTCATGTAATCCTTGTTACCGGGATTATTTTGCGTCCGCGCCTATCGGATTGCATAAGTAAGGTGAGGCTTGTGAAAATATGAAGCTGTCAGTGCAGCCTTATATGGAAGCGGCCCCGTATGATTTAGAGGGTGGGGATATGGTGACAGAAATATCTGCGGAATTTACATAGTGTATGCGAAGTATTAAAAACAGACCACCGCCGCTACGTGCGTGCATCAAAGGGCAGAATTTATATTTGTCGAAACGAACGTCTTCATCCTGCGCTCTGTACTGTTCCATTTCGGCCGAATCGGTTTCACCTCACAGAGAGAGTTCCTGAAAGCCGAGAGTAATTCTCGCTTGACTCACATGTCATTATAAGTAAGTTATAACTGACATTAATTTCCAGTCTCCTTCGCCATTGTCATGATACCGTGACCCCGAGTGGTCCTTAACCCCCCCCCCCCCAGGTGAATTGTGCTACACTTGCAAAAAAAAAAAGAAATGGCAGCATTCGGAAGCTATAAAGCTAGCGAGACCCACTTCTTTACAAGCGCGGCTGTGCTTCTCTACGCATGCATATTTAATACCTTAAGTGCGCTCGTCAGCCTAATACCAGAATAAAAGAGTCCGCAGATGATATGCCTCGCTCAGGTATGTGATTGGCAAGGGAGTCTCGGGTCGGGTCTGATTTACGCCCCCGAACTTGATGAGGGAGGGAATTCCTCGGCCCTCGCCGTGGCCTGAGGACGGGTCGGCGTCCAAGGTTTCAGTTGCCATTTTAAGTGTTGCATGTTGACAGTGGGGGGTGCAGTAACCCGAGTCGGCCACCGGGGGTGCCCTGCACCGGCTTTTTCAGCAGATGTGGAAAAGGCAGGACGTGCCCCCAAAACACCTCCTCAGTCTGTCTGTCTGTCTGTGTGCTCTCTGCCCCCAACAGCCCACCGCCATGCCACTGTCCGGGACACCCGCCCCCAACAAGAGGAAAAAGTCATCCAGGATCATCACTGACCTGTCCCACCTCACGCAGGATGGTTAGAGACCCCCCTTACCCCCTCCCCGCCCCCTCACACACACACACACAAACACACACACATGCACACACACCCACATACACACGCACATGCACACACACCCACATACACACGCACATGCACACACACTCACACATTCACAAACACATGCACACACGTATACAGACACTCACACACATGAAATACCCATGCACACACTCAAGCACACATACACAAAGACATACACATGCACACAAACACACACATACCCAAACACACAGAATAGGGGAGTAGGGTATGCACACCTTATAACCCTATTTCCATTTTTGGACTTGAACTGTGAGAAAAAAAAAATCATACAGTTTAAGGTCTCAACCAATTCATCAACTCGCCACATCCATGCCAGTTTCTATTCTGAGCCAATCAGATCTGACGTTATTTAATTATGCATGGTCATGCACACAGTACCCCTGGCAGGCATTCTGAAAGTTGAGCAAAACCTTTGCTCTGAAGGGAACCTACAGAACAGGCCATTTTAAAGCCATTTTCATTTGCTCTTTTTGCAAGAGCTGGGTTTTATACGTGAAACTAATCACCCAAAAATTAGAAGTGTGAACTTTTTTGCCACTTTTAATGCCCAGTTGATAAGAATATGATAATACATGGCAAGATAACTATGTTTGATTTCCCTAACATACAGTTGACTTAATGATAAGCACAATAAACAATAACCAATAAATTTTCTGATATGAGATGCATAAAACACATAAAAGTTTTAGTTAGTGGGCATACATTCTAGAGGCAAGTCATCCTACTTAAGAGAACAACTAGACACCCCTCTGCACTGTCTGAGCATTTGGAAAAGCACAAGATGTAAGTGCTATTATACTACTATAAGTGGTAGTTACAGTTATGTCACAAGTGTTTAACTCTACAATGGGGTAAGACTAACAGCTAACTGAGACAATCCATCTTTTCACCAGATAAATGACGATGCTTGCTTTGTGTGAGTACTTGGGTATCATTTTCAAGTACGAAGACATTAGTCTTTTAATCTCACAGCAAAGCCTGGAAAATGTCATATGAAGGCCCTGTCTACAGCATCTTTGGTATAACTTACAAATTGCCCACTCCATGACATTGAATTTGGAGTTTAATGTGTAGATAAGTGGAAAATAAACTGGACACTCTTGAAAAATAATTTAATGTGCTGGAAAAAAGATTTTCTATCACTGACTCATGAGGTGGCTTATTTAAAATACCTAAGGGTTTAATGGGTACATTGGGTACTTATTAAGCCCACTCTGGACACAAATATCATTTTAAGTTTATTAAGCTGATGTTAAAAGTTTTAAAATCATAAAACTTTGAATGCAACATTGATCTGTTGTTTTCATTCAAGTTGGTCTGTAAAGAAAAGCTTGTCTCTAAACTTACCATAGATTTGGGCAGTCTAATTAGTACACTTATTCCTCTCCACAAACACACGTAATACATACTACATGCATAGAATGTGAGAAAGTAGAATATATTCCCCTTGACAAAAATTTAAAAACAGACACACACATGCAAACACATACACACACACACTCACACACTTCTAAAAATACAGAACATTCTACTTGTTGACATCTCATTCCATCAACCTCATTGGCCGGTGTTCACCTTATACGTAAATGATGTCCTGACTTATCAAGCCCAACAGTATCGGTTCGTACATCTCTGACTCATCTAAGACCAGGAGGTAGCCTGGGTTACATGCCCACATTCCTAAATTGTAGTCTGTGGAAGTGGAGCTGATAATCTACGTTTCTGGGACAACACACAACAAGCCGTCAAATGCAATTCAATTCCCAGCATGCAGTTCCTGGGTGGCAGAGGCCACCGTTTTGCAATGCAACTACGCCAGCTCAATACAGCTTCCGCACATGAAGTTGCTTCTCATACCAGAGAACTGCAGCGCTTGAGCATTTGTCACATAATGGGTGACAGTGTAGCGCAATGGTAGCTGGGGGGGCCGGGCCTACAACTTCAAGGTTGCAGGTTTGATTCCAGGCGAGGCATTGCGGTTGTGGCCGCCGCAAAGGTACACGGTCACGGCACAGATTCGGTGCATATCACCCCGTGTAAATGGGTTGTATGTAAAGAAAAAGAATGCAAGCTATGTAAACAGCTCTGGATCGGAGTGCCTGTGTTAGGCTAGGCCTTGTATGTGTTGTATTAGGGCAGACATGCACATTTAGCGCTAACAGATTTGGTATGTGCCAATGCAAAAAAAAGAAAAGTCAGGTGTGTTGTTGTTGTCAAAATCAGTTTATTTCCTTATTGTTTTGCGGCCATGTTTATGCCCCAGACCCATTCATCACCGAGGCATTAAGTGCATTATAGATCATCAAGAGCAGCGACTAATAATTCATAACTTTTTATTTCCAAAGAGCAGCCTGTCAGCAAACGGATACGTCATTTTAGCGATCGACACTGACTCTAGGCCCTTCAACGATGTGCCTAGAAAAAAACAGAACGAGACAAAAAAAAAAACATGGCTAACATTCAAAGTGTGAATTTTGTGACTCCGGTGCGAAGCCCTAGTGCCTCGACGCGACAGTCTCCTTCACACTTCTGAGGAAGAGTTGTTCTGTACTGGGACCCTCGGTCCACAGGAGGAAACAGGCGGATCACACTGACACAACATGGCGCCGCTCACTGCTCAAGGCCTGCCCGACTTCCCGCCCAGACTCGCCCCGGGGTAACCAAGCGGAATATCGTAGGTGGGAAGAGTCGCGCTCTTGGGAATCGAACGAATCCCCTTCGGCTGACGCTCTGGTGTCTGTATTTTTTTTTTTTAAAACGGCCCCACCGTCAGACAGAATTAAATCGAAGGAGAAACACTTCGTTCAAAGTGTGTTTTTTTTGTGTGTGTGATTGACCCGCTGCACGGCGGCTAACGGGCAACCCGCTCGGCGTGAAAGGCGCGAGTCGCTGAAGACGGAATCCTGACCCGAGACGCTCTCGTCCTGATTAAAACCCAGCTGTTGCGTGTGGGCGTGCACATCACAGAGCCTGTTGCTGCAGTGAAGCAAGCTGTGGTTTGATTAGGGGGCTGAGAACAGTTTTTATTTTGTCTACGGTGACTCTGGAAAACAAGTGCTTATTTGGACTTGAGTTCAAGCTATCTCTACAGCTGCACTGAAAGTTAAAAAAAAAAAAAATGAAAGTAAAAATATGTAAGAAATTTTAAACATTATTAAGTCGTGCAGGGCGACAAATGATTGGCCGTATCATCACGCAGGGAGAGATCAGTTCAGTTTGTCAAGATGAACATGTTCCATTGCCCACCAGCGACTCCTGCTGGTCAGTCCTGCAGTACTCTTATTCTACTTGGAAGGGTTTTTTTTTTTGGACTGTGTGAGAAAAAATAATCTGTGCCATGATGTCACATGTTTCAGAGGATTAGCACATGCTTGTGCTGAAGTCACTGCAATGAGCACTGCTGGCAAATATGATTGGGCATTTCAAATTGGGAGCAAAGGGGGATTAAAAGGAAAAAAGGCTTTCATGAGTCTTCTCATTGCCAAATTTCTCATGCAAGAATAATAACAGAACATGAAAGCCATTTCTGTGTTGAAAGCCATTTCTGATGTGTGGATAAGTCGTGGAAGTTTTGGCTAGTGTTTAGCAGGGAAAACCAGAATTTCAGATGTGGGCCTTTGGTTGTAAGTAGTTTCACTGCGTTATGAATGGGAGTACTGTTCCTTTAAGGGAAGTATGAACACTTGACAAGGGGAAACTGTACGATGATGTCACCCGGGCCAAGTTGAACTCATCCCTGCCTAACAAACCCATGAGGAAGTGCTATGCAAATCAGCTCGCGTCTAATCTCCGTGACATCCGTTGCCACATACAGTAGTCCGCAGCAGGGAAAGGGCGGATTATTCACGCTGTACTTGGTAAGATCGGAGGACGAAAAAGTCGCCCCACCTCCAGGAAAGTGGGGGAAAAGGTGTGGCGTGAAATACAAATTCCAAAACGGACTAGGGCTGTGTCCGAAACAACTCACTTGCCTACTACTAAGTATACTGAGCTGTGTTCAAACTTGCATACATTGTTTGTATACTCAATAGTAGGCAAGTAAGCTATTTCGGACCTGGCCGCAAAAGCATACATTGTTGGATACTCAGTAGTAGGCAAGCAAGCTGCTTCGGACCTGGCTGCAGAAGGATACATTGTTGCATACTCAATAGTAGGCAAGTAAGCTGTTTCGGACCTGGCTGCAGAAGTGCTGAAACGTGTGTGAGGGAAGTGTCGCTGCATAGAGACCTTGTTACGGCTGGCTCGACTGGCCGCAACAAACAAAGTCCGGATGCATCTAAAACACGACAGAAACTGATCTAAAAACAAACCCAGACATTTATTAATCTAAATAACAAACAAAAACACACAAAGTTCACAAAACAAAAGCTCTCCACACAAATCACAAACCCCAAAATAAAACCTCCACAAATCACAAGACCCAAAAGAAAATCCCCCCTGCCTCATACTACTGGGCTTATATATTGGGCCATAGGCAGGTGGAGGCAATCAGCCAATTAGGTAATTAAGCAACTACCTCCACCTGCACTACCCAGGCAAGCAGAGGCAGGGGACGTAACACCCCCACCCTTAAGACAAAAAAAAGACAAACTAAAAGGTCTTTTTTTTTTTTCTTCAAATTACTATACAAAACAAAAAAAATAAATACCAAATGTCCACAAATTGTCCAGAGGAATCTGCCACTGTAGGGAAGTGTGTGTCTGCGCGCAGCCTCCTCGCCGCCGCAGGGTACTGTGTGTCTGCGCGCGTCGTCCTCGACGCCGCAGGGACCTGTGTGTCTGCGCGCGTCGTCCTCGACGCCGCAGGGACCTGTGTGTCTGCGCGCGTCGCCCTCGACGCCGCAGGGACCTGTGTGTCTGCGCGCGTCGCACTCGACGCCGCAGGGACCTGTGTGTCTGCGCGCGTCGCACTCGACGCCGCAGGGACCTGTGTGTCTGCGCGCGTCGCACTCGACGCCGCAGGGACCTGTGTGTCTGCGCGCGTCGCACTCGACGCCGCAGGGACCTGTGTGTCTGCGCGCGTCGCACTCGACGCCGCAGGGACCTGTGTGTCTGCGCGCGTCGTCCTCGACGCCGCAGGGACCTGTGTGTCTGCGCGCGTCGCACTCGACGCCGCAGGGAGCTGTGTGTCTGCGCGCGTCGCACTCGACGCCGCAGGGACTGTGTGTCTGCGCGCGTCGCACTCGACGCCGCAGGGACCTGTGTGTCTGCGCGCGTCGCACTCGACGCCGCAGGGAAGTGTGTGTCTGCGCGCGTCGTCCTCGACGCCGCAGGGAAGTGTGTGTCTGCGCACATCGTCCTCGACGCCGCAGGGAAGTGTGTGTCTGCGCCCATCGTCCTCGACGCCGCAGGGAAGTGTGTGTCTGCGCGCGTCGTCCTCGACGCCGCAGGGAACTGTGTCTGCGCGCAGCCTCCTCGCCGCCGCAGGGAAGTGTGATGGCAGATCCCGGACGAGCCCCCATTTTGTTACGGCTGGCTCGACTGGCCGCAACAAACAAAGTCCGGATGCATCTAAAACACGACAGAAACTGATCTAAAAACAAACCCAGACATTTATTAATCTAAATAACAAACAAAAACACACAAAGTTCACAAAACAAAAGCTCTCCACACAAATCACAAACCCCAAAATAAAACCTCCACAAATCACAAGACCCAAAAGAAAATCCCCCCTGCCTCATACTACTGGGCTTATATATTGGGCCATAGGCAGGTGGAGGCAATCAGCCAATTAGGTAATTAAGCAACTACCTCCACCTGCACTACCCAGGCAAGCAGAGGCAGGGGACGTAACAGACCTGCTGTGGGCCCTCCATTGTTAGTCTGAACTGCATTGGCTCAGACGGAAATGAAGCGGACATGAAAATCCTCCTACTCTCGCGTCCTGGAGGTATCGTTCACTTACGCATGCGGCTCCGCGTGGCTGAAGCCGAGTTGGCTTCTGCACAGGGGCTCGATGATTTGTGGGATTTTCCTACGCGATGGGACCCAACGGACCCAGCAAACTTCCTTCAGTCTACGAAGTGGGTGGGATGCACTTTTATTCGCACTGAGACCAGACAGTGCCGTCTCGTAAAATGGATTTGATGATTTTATGGTTAAAGATAATAAACCTCAAATATACAACCTAATTGTCCCTGACCACCATAAATTATGGCATAAATTAAGAGCGTATCAGCTTGCAAGGTGCACGCAGTTCAGTGAGATCAGCTGCAGATCACCAAAATGTATTGTGCCTGGATAGACCAAAAAATAATGCTTGCCTTTATTTTTGAGTAAGAATGAATATGCAGTGGGTGGGCAAACTATTTTAATTTTGTGCTCATTGCTTGAGCAAGCGCAGGAAATCTTCACTTAAAAAGCACTTTGCCCTACTGTTGCTTTTCTCCGTCCCAGAGTATTCCCCTGAGCAAGAGGCGTCTGCACTGCACCTGGGGAAGAAGATCGGCATCCCCAAGGACATCATGCTGGAGGAGCTGTCCCTGCTCAAGAACAAGGGCTCCCTGATGTTCAAGATGAGGCAGAAGCGGGTGGAGAGGTTCATCTACGAGAACAACCCCGACGTCTTCATCGGAGATTCCATGGTGAGGGGGCTTCGGGGGCATGGGCAGCGGGCGGGAAAGTGTTGGGAGACGTTGGGAGGTGAAGGGAGGTGTCAGGAGGCGTTGGGAGGTGTTGGGAGGTGCTGGGAGGTGTCAGGAGGCATTGGGAGGTGTCGGGAGCTGTTGGGAGGCATTGGGAGGTGTTGGGAGGTGCTGGGAAGCATTGGGAAGTGAAGGAGAAACCACTGAGTAAGACTTACAGTAACAGGCCCACCTTTCCAACCCAGTGAGCGGCTTAAAAATCAAGCAGAAAATCCCGACGCCCTGATTTTATTTTTTTTCCAACTAGATTTCAGTCCAACCCTGGCTTTGATGTGCATGCTCAGAACGGCGGCTGTGGGGGAACTTTGAAGTGCGCGTGATCTGACAAAGTGGGACTTCAGAATCAATAACCTTCACTCTAATGGAAAGTGATGTGCTTTCTGATCATCACGCTGATAGGATTTGCACCCCCCCCCCCCCCCCCACCACCTCCACCCTTCGTCCCTCACCCCCACTCTACCCACCGCTCGGATTTTGAAAATAACAAGTTGCCTGTTGAGCAATAAGTGGGACATTTTTACCTGGGGTATTTCGCTTGAGAATAATCACCCTTTCTCTGTCATTCTGTACCACGGCTACACACAAAAAGGAGTTATTCTGACTTCCGAAAGTGCTGCAGACAGAGGGGGGGTTCATCTTCCCGAGCGCAGAGAGCTATGAAATGAGAGCAGCTTTTTTTATCATGGTCTTTTCTTTTCTTCTCCTCCCCAGGATGACTATCAGAAGCTAGTGCCCAGCCTGGGGGGCAAGATGGACGTGGGGGGTCATCTAGTCAGCGGGCACATGGTGGGCTACGCTGGAAGCGGGAGTAGAGCACCCGCGCCCCCTCCCAAACCTGGAAGCATGCATACAGGGGGCGGAGTCGGGGTCGGGGTCGGGGTCGGAGGGGGGCACGCCACGGGGCACGGCGGCGTCGCCGGGGGCAAAGGTCAGGGTCAACAGCACGGCGCCGGCACCCAGGAAGGCGGCGGACTGCACGGTGAGTTCCCCATCTCGCGACCCGTGACTACTTCCTCCTTCCTCCTCAGAGCCGCCGCCCCCAACCGCCTCGTGCTGACGTTTGCGGGTGTAGATACCACCCTCAAATTCACCGCTCGGTCCCTGTGGAGCGCTGAATGAGGGCCAGCTATCTGTGTCAGGACAATAAAAGTCTATTTGGGGTGGGGGTGGGGGTGGGTTGGTTTGGGGAGGGGTCTGCTAAAGCGGAGAGTTTGAGCGTAGACAGCCCGTGGTCTGGAAACAAATCCTGCCAGCACCAGTGCCGACAGTGGCCTGCAACCCGTCAGCTCAGAGCGGTGCATAATTAAGCATGATGTCACCCAGGAGCCAATGAGGTGCCTGCAATCTGGTGTGCCACCTGAGCAGGTAGCGCAGGTCTAGGCTAACACACAAGTTGCGGCTAGGCTAACACACATGTGGCAGCTAGGCTAACCGTGCAGCTGGCTAACACACATGGAGCTAGACTAACACACAGTTAGCCGCTAAACAATGGGCGCTAGCTACACAAGTGGCGTTAGGCTAACACACAAGTGGCGGCTAGGCTAACACACATATGGCAGCTAGGCTAACACACATATGGCAGCTAGACTAACACACACGTTGCAGCTAGGCTAAAACAAATGCGGCAGCTAGGCTACACACATATGGCGGTTAGGCTAACACACAAGTGGCGGCTAGGCTAACGCACATGTGGCAGCTAGGCTAACACACATGTTGCAGCCAGGCTAAAACAAATGCGGCGGCTAGGCTACACACATGTGGCGGTTAGGCTAACACACAAGTGGCGGCTAGGCTAACACACAAGTGGCGGTTAGGCTACACACATGTGGCGGCTAGGCTAACACACATGTGCCGGCTAGGCTACACACATGTGGCGGTTAGGCTAACACACAAGTGGCGGCTAGGCTAACACCATGTGCCGCTAGGCTACACACATGTGGCGGCTAGGCTACACACATGTGGCGGTTAGGCTAACACACATGTGCCGGCTAGGCTACACACATGTGGCGGTTAGGCTAACACACATGTGCCGGCTAGGCTACACACATGTGGCGGCTAGGCTACACACATGTGGCGGTTAGGCTACACACATGTGGCGGCTAGGCTACACACATGTGCCGGCTAGGCTACACACATGTGGCGGTTAGGCTAACACACAAGTGGCGGCTAGGCTAACACACATGTGCCGGCTAGGCCACACACATGTGGCGGCTAGGCTACACACATGTGGCGGTTAGGCTAACACACATGTGCCGGCTAGGCCACACACATGTGGCGGCTAGGCTACACACATATGGCGGTTAGGCTAACACACAAGTGGCGGCTAGGCTAACACACATGTGCCGGCTAGGCTACACACACACACACTTTACAGGGACCTCTCATTCCTGTCCGTGGCCTAAACTGGAGGAGGGCGTCGCAGCGACGGGACGGGCCCCCCCCGAATGAAAGCGAGCCGCTGAAATTCCCGTCGTGTCGGCAGGCGCGGGGACGGGCGGCGCGGCGGGCGGCCACGGAGCCGGCGGCGGCCCGGGCAAGAAGATCGAATTCATAAAGACGTACGTATCGCCGTGGGAACGGGCCATGAAGGGCAAGGAGGAGCTGGTAGCCACCCTGAAGCCTCACATGCCGGGGCCAGAGACTCCGCACGAGCTGCAGAAGTACAAGAGCTTCAACAGGTACGCCACCCTCCTCATCCTCATCCCCCTCCCCCCCCCCCTTCAGCAGGCATCACCAGCGCCTTTTAACACGGCTCACGTCGATTCAATTCAATTTGTTTTTTTAAAAGCGCTTTTTTACAGAGAACTGTCACAAAGACGCTTTACAGAGTAGCAGCAAGGCAAGAAACAGGGCAAAAAGAGCAAACACCAAACCAGAACCCACAAATAGCAAGTACATAAGGTAAAAACTCCCAAGGGAGGGGGGGGGGCCTCAAATAGTGGTGAGAAAAAACTCTTCAATGGAAAGAATAACACTGATACAAGATAATCTGGTACACTTAACGCTTATCACATCCTCAGTTTCTACTTTCTGGATGTTTCTAAAGGTATAAAGTTACAATGGGTAAAAGGGCTCCAGGGCTAGACTCTATATATATCACTCTATGATATATCAAGCAGTGAACATTTTCACTCCCAGGAAATCTAAATTGAATATTTCTCCTATACTGAATATGTATACAAGGGATACCTAATGTTCAAAGGTTAGTGGGCCAAACCAAATCTCAGTGTTGACCAAAATAATATAGTGCAAAATATAAAATATAAAAATTCCCAGATGGAAAAGTAAATATCTACAGTAATTTAGCAACAGTATGTAAGGTTCGATTCTAATACTCAGCACATCATTAGAGGATGGCATTGGTCAGCCAATTATGTTTATGTGAACACAGGTTCAGACAATACTGTATTGGGGGCACACTATTTTTGGGTTACATAAATTTATTTAAATGAAAGGCTTTTCACTTTTTTTCTATAAAATCCTGCTTTGAAGCAGACTAATGGGGCTTATTTAACCTTTGACCCGATCTTTTCCCCCCATGCTCATCACTTATACAGTATGCTGATTTATTAATCGCTGGCCTTTTCAGTCTTGGCAGGCCAAGTCTGGCCCCAGGGCCATAGTCTTAGCACCTTAGTCTATACTGCGGCAGCGTTTGTCTGTTTGACACATCTATAGCCCTAGAGCGCTGATCTTCGTTCTGGATCCTGGCAAGCCGAAGGATCTGCTGTTTTTGTTTGTTTGTTGTTACTCTGCAGTTAAATGATCAAATGAAGCCGACACGGTCACACAGTTAACCCACCCCACGTGGTTACTGGGGCTTGAATTGGTTGCTGATATTAGGCGAAAACCATCCTGTAGGTTTTCATTTCAACCCTAACTTGGCAAACCCGATTCTACCAATCAGCAGCTCAATGAGACCTCTAGCTGTCGAATGAGGTGTGGCTTTCTTCGGGTTGGAGTGAAAACCTACAGGATGGTAGACGTCCAGGAACAGGACTAGGCACCCCTGCCCAAGAGTGTGTGTGCGTGTTGGTACATTCCTGAGTGGTGGCACCCCTGCCCTAGAGTGTGCATGTGTGTTGGTACATTCCTGAGTGGTGGAACCCCTGTCCTAGAGTGTGTATGTGTTGGTACATTCCTGCATGGTGGCACCCCTGCCCTAGAGTGTGGATGTGTGTTGGTACATTCCTGCCTGGTGCGATCCCCCCTCCCCTCTGTGCTCAGGTCCGCGATGCCCTATGGGGGCTTCGAGAAGGCCTCTCAGCTCATGACCTTCCAGCTGCCGGAGATGGCCAAGAAGGTGGTCCTGGAGCCCACCATAGTGTATCCGCACGACATTAACTCGCGGCCCTCCTTCAACCGCACCCCCATTGGCTGGATCGGCAGTGGGGAGACCAGCCACATCCACGTAGAGATGGAGAACGTGCCCTTCGACGCAGAGACGGAAGAGCTGTGAAGACGCAGGCTCTCCAGCACACACATGCACACATGCACACATGCACGCGCTCCTACACACAGGCACACGCCCTGTCACACACAGGCACACATGCACGCGCTCCTACACACAGGCACACGCCCTGTCACACACAGGCACACACACCCCACAGGCCCTGTAACACAGGCACACATGGACGCCCACACAACATCACACAAGTGGAGCACATGCCCTCTCACACAGGCACAGCGCACACACGTGAGCGCGCTCTCACACACACATGTCACAGCAACATGCACGCGCTCCTACACACAGGCACACGCCCTGTCACACACAGGCACACATGCACGCGCTCCTACACACAGGCACACGCCCTGTCACACACAGGCACACACACGCACGTGCCCTGTAACACACACACAAATGGACAAGCTCACACAAACATGCACACAAGTGGGCGCATGCTCTCTCACACACACAGGCGCACACACGTGCGCACGCTCGCTTACACACATGCTCAAGCAAACATGCACACGCTTGTACACACACGCACGCGCCTTGTCACACACAGGCACGCTCACGTGCACACGCTCTCTCACACACAGGTGCACACACAGATGAACACACTCACACACGCACGCACGCACGCACGCACGTGTGCACAGACTCTCACATTTATGCAGGCACAGGGGCCTCTTTGCACGCCCTCACTCACACTCACACACAAAACTCACAGGAAGTCCCTGCATTACTACTATCCCAGTGATCTCAGACTTTGGTTTCAAATGGTGAATTGTGCTCTCAGTGAATGAATGGGGTGAACCCCACAGCTTGCAGCTTCTCATAGATCTCCGTAGGCTTCCTTTGAGCACCTTCGACAAGGTGAGTGAAGAGGAAGGAGTGTGAGGGAATGGAAAGACATTAGTGCAAGTCCAAATAAACCAAATGCATTTTTTTTAGCAATCCTGTGAAGAAAGACTATTAAGCTAAAGACACACAAACACACACACACATACACACACACACGCACGCACACACAATTAAATCGTGTTCCCAGGAGTGATCTTAATCTACAGTAGACCTCTGAGCATCATTACAAGAGAAATCTTCCTTTCTTTTATGCATGTCTAACTCTATTTATGTTTGTGTCGATGTCCTTTGTGCGAGACACTTCCCACATGTGATGTGATGCAGTGCAGTCTCCCTCTTTAGAGAAACTGTGCACATGAATTCTACTGATAGCAATAAGAGAGAGAGAGAGAGAATGTTCTAGAAATTAAAACTACACAAAGAATAGGTCTGTTCGATTTGCATCCTCTTTCCCTTTTCTTTGTGTGTTGCACTTTAGAGGCGGACAAAAAGTTCCATTTAATTTATATTTTTTAGCATCGCTTATGCACAGCCTGGTCTTGTCAACGGTCGTTTTGGTGTGCTCAGACTTACCCATAATGCCCTGGTCCAGGGCTCTCCAGACATCCATCTGAGTCTCAGCCTCACCAGTTTTGAACATACGGCAAGCTGCTTCATCAACTACAACTACAGCTACAATGCGCACCCTGTACTCGGGGGTGTCAACATGACACACACCTGCTTCTTCCGATCTAATTCCTTCCACAATGCAATAAACCTTTTCAAGTGAATTGAAGCCTGTGGTCTGTTTTCTGTTTTTTTTTTTTTTTTTTTTGCTTTCCATCTGTTTGCTTACACAGACCCATCTGCTCTTGATCGACCTGAGCAAGAGAAAGACTGCACAGTCAAACAGCAGTGAAAGCGGTTTAAATGGAAATGCCACTGCCATAAATGATATACACACATACAGTATGCACACAGAGACACACATACACACACACATATATATAAATAGTGTCTCTTTTTAAGTGGACATCTACTAAGTGTGAATTAAGCTGGAAGAGTGTTACACAAAGTGCCACAGGGATGTAAAAGGAAAAGCAAAGTGCAGGGCTTGCTGAAAGCACTTCGCAATTGAGTACGGACTTCGCCGCTCTCTGACACAGAACGATAGGCTACTCACGCGCAAATTACAATGTGACCCAGCCTACCTCGAACTCAGACAGGCTACTTTAGCCACCGTCTCGCGTCCTGCTGATGACTGTTACTGCAATTAACAGCACATAACAGCGCAGAAACACTGTGGTGGCCCTTGTTGCAGAATACGGGAATGGATTTGTTTCTGCCGTAGCCGTGCGGCTGCAGTGTAATCGCCGTGGCGAGCGAGGGCGGGCGAGCGGGTTTGCACGCTGTCCGGCGGCGAGGCTGACTGCACTTTCCTTTAGTCCGCGCGCGCGTTACCGCAACCTCCCTCCAGAAATCTCTCCCGCCTGACGGGGGAATCGCGCGGAGTGCTGTTACCGCTGCTGCAGGGAGAGCGAAGTGGAACTCCATCAATCATCTGTGGGGGCATTCCTCCCGGCGCGCGTGTGTGTGGGCACTCTCGTGCAAGCCAGGCAGCGGCGTGCTCACTCTCCACAGCGCAGGACGCTGTACCACGGGGACCGCAGAGATTCAGCTCTGCGTAATTCTCAGGTGAGCCGCAGAGAGACGTTTGGGAACCTTTGTTGAGTCCAGGCGAACACCTTTACTGGATACGTTTTAATAGATAACGGGACGGTTCTGGAAATGGTGGTTTTGTGGCGTTCAGAGCAAGGTCCTTTTTCTCTGTGTGTTTCAAAAGCACCGGGAAGCTCCTGGCTCCAGTGCCCAGTGACCTACGATGCTTGTGTAAGGTGAGTTCAAATGGCATGCTGCTGTACTTATTTCAAATGGTAGATCTTCACCTGAGAAGAGTCTGGCTACATGCACTTAGCACTTTAGAACTGTGCAATTAAGGAAATGCCATCTACATTAATTATTTTCATGGGTGCGATGTTCCTAATGCTTCCTTGCCAATGCCTAATGGTGTACCTTATTTGTGGGATGTCATGTTGGTGAAGTTTGAGCAGCCAGCACCTACTCCTCCAGCTGGCCATATAGACTTGCATGCACCCCCTGTCCCGCACCAGGGCCTTCCATGGGGGCTGCACTGATTCCTAATTGGTCAACCTTCAGTCCCTTAGCTTTGGATGGGAACGTGCTTTTACTCTTTATGCAACTGAAACTGAATGCAGTGCCGAGTCAGCAGAATGAGGGCTGTCCTCTCACAAAGCCGTACACCACAGCATTGAAGCACACCAGCCAGTTAATGCTTTAAAATGACAAAATCAAGCAGTGATTTCTTTGTTCAACATTGATAGTGCAGTAGTAGTAGTAGTAATAAATACTACTACTACTACTACTACTACTACTACTACTATTACTACTACTACTACTAATAATAATAATATGGAGAAGATGAAGATGAATTGCTTTGTACATCATGAATAGATGGGACGCTAAATAAAAATAGCAACAGCAAGAAGGAAAACTGGAAATTAAAAACAAAGAAAGAAAATGAAATAAGCAGGCATGCACATTCGAGCCAGCAATGAAGATGGAAGTTGGTAGGATCTGAGATGCGGCTGAATTGTTAACTCATCTAAAACACTTGGAGGATGGTGCTCTCGTGCCCGCATGCTGCAAGCGCAATACATTAGCGCTGCTCAGGCCAATGAGCTGTGATATCGCGAGACTTGGTTGCCTTGGCTGCAGCACGGAGTGACGCTGGTGGAGGGGGTTTAACGGCTGAGATTCTACACGAGTCCCTTCGGATGGGGGACAAG
Organism: Anguilla rostrata; assembly: GCF_018555375.3. Lineage (NCBI taxonomy): Eukaryota > Metazoa > Chordata > Actinopteri > Anguilliformes > Anguillidae > Anguilla > Anguilla rostrata. Next base: position 6,181,093 of record NC_057950.1, on the reverse strand, counting down.
GTTGCAGCGGGGCTTGAAATAAGGTGAGTAGCTTGTCCAAGGTCCGTAAACTTGATTTTGCTCATAACAGAGAAAGTCGTAGAACAGCTGAAAAAAACTAAATGTGGAAAAAAGTCTAACTTTTTAAATTGCTGAAACATTTAGCTACTTTACAATGTAACGTCATTTGCGCGCAAGTGGATAAGTGCGTTTGACTAATTGAACATGACACAAACTGTAGGGATGCTCTCTCATGCATTTCAGTACGGATGTATGGATGCATCGCATTATGTTTCGGTCTATTGCCAGCGATTGCCTTTTTCGATTTAGACTAGCAAGCATTTTATTAACGCAGTATCGCATGCAGTAACGTTAGTACGCCAGCCCAGGACTAGACTACGGCGGATAAGTCTTACTAAACTAACTAGATAGCTTCATCGATATAGCGAGCATGCTTGAATCAAAGGCTTCAACATTAGGACTTAACGTTAGAAATTAAGGGAACGAGAGAGCATAGTGTGTAGTTGGCTAGCTTATTAGCTGTGTGAATTTAATTAATTAACGTTAAATGGAGCTGTTCGTAAAATCCGAACTACTACCATGACATTTACCACTGGAATTCGTCATTCAGCAATTTAGCTAATTATGGATTTTTTTTTTTCGTTTCGACGAGTTTCTGACTGCTCTGTTTCAGGCTTATCACTACCTACGTATTTAACTTCGCTAGCCATTGTATCCAGCTAACGATAGGTCATCTCCCACCAAACGCATATTTGTGAGTAGCTTGCTAAGTAACTCGCTTGCATGCTTACTTTACTAAGGTGCAAGCATGGTAGCTCGTTATATTGGAAACTAGCGTTCGCTGCGACACAGTGCATCCCCATGCAAGTTAGCTAGCTTGCTAGCTACAAGTAGCGCGTTGCGTGTTTTGAGGTGACATAGGTTGGCTAACAGGCGAATTCCTCTACTACACAGGAGTAACTTACCGTTACTAATTTACCTAGTAACGTTATATTTGTATTTATCCTGCAAGATAATTGTGGTCGTGTTGGAATGGCAAAGAAGCATTACGTTAAATAAGTCATTTTTATAATATGACGTAGCTAGCTAACCCAGGAGTTGAAGGTTGCCAATTCAAATAAATCAATATCGCTAAAAATAAATTTAAAGCGGAAAGAAAATTAAATGTGAAATGACCTGGCATTTTGGTAATTACTGGACTGTGCGCCGAAACGGCTAAAATAGCTTGACCTGTCCATCATGACAACATTGGAGAAGCACTGAAGGAATCTTGGTGATAAACAGACCTTGAAACAGGCTACTGTGTTTCTTTAAGCAACAGGGGCCAGTCTGCTTGTAACCTTGGACATGGCGATGCTGAACGCGTTTTGTTATGGCTCTAGAAAAAGTAGGATAGTTGAACCGAAGGAGTTCATTGCAGTATATTTAGGCAGACAGCCAGTCTTAGCGAATTAAACACTCCAGATGCAGTTGTGTCTCGCTCAGCAGTCAGTTAGTAATCGAAATCACTGAAGAGGTTCTTGTACATCAAGAGCAAAAAAAAAAAAAAAACCAGGGCCACAACTACATGGAGTGTTTAACAGTACTACTTCCAGCGTTCCGGAATTAACAGCAACGGAACTTTCATCAACTTGTTTTGCTGGTACTCAGGGGATGTCTCCTGGTAGTACATTTGAACAATGTGACGGTACAAGTTTTCTGTGGAAAGATGAGGTAAGCTGTCCCAGCTCACATGATCACAAGCTGTTATTGGAATATGTGAGCCGGTGTGGCTGGTAACCTTCGGTTGGTTTTTTATCATTCGGTACACGCTGTAATTTCTTACGCAATAGAATTGCAAATCTATTATAAGCCCCCCCCCCCCCCCCCCCCCATATGAGCGTTATTGCTGAGAAAAACATGGAGACTTCAGCAGTCTCATTTCCCTAGCAAAGTTTAAGTTTGAAAGCTGTCAGTGTAAATAGTATTGGGGGGGGGGGGGGGGCGGGTAGCTGTGAATATAACTGCAGCCTCTAAATCCCCCCTTCTCCGCTTGTTGGTGAGCTACACATTTCCATCACTGCAGACAGGGATGGGAGAGGTAGAGAGAGAGAGAGAGAGACTCTCCCTGTCCCACTGCGTCTGAAACGTATACTTCACTTTGATGCGTTTCCCCCGATTCCTCGGCATAACGAGCTCTAATCGCTGGGACATGCCTGTCCTCTCCGCTCCGCTCCTGCCTGTGACGGGACACAGCGCAGTGCACAAACAAGCAGACAATAAGCGCAGGTCCTGTGAGATATGTGGCCTGAAGTTGGGGGTGGGAGGGAGGGAGGGGGGTGGTGGTCCTATTAAAATAGAGCCTGCTTTGATATCGCTGACCAAGCCCCACCCACCCCGCTCCAAAACCTCTTTCTCTCCTTTCACCCTCGTCGCCCTGTTCTCTTTCTCCATCACCGCTGAGGCTGTGAGAAGTAAATGGGCGTCCTGGCATGCATGCCAAATTAGGGGAGGAATTGTTATGTAAAAATTAGAGATGAATAAATTAACATATTGATGGTCATTTCTGACGCCGCTGTGGGCTCGCGTTCCCATGCAGCTTCTCAGGACAGAAACGGGGACGTGGCAGAGTGTGTGTGTGTGTGTGTGCGCGCGCGTGCGTGTGTGTATGCGGGGGGGGTGGGTGAGGGTGTGCGTGCGTGCGTGCGTGTGTGTATGCGTGGGGGGGGTGCGTGTGTGCATGTGTGTGCGTGCGTGTGTGTGTGTGTGCGCACACGTGTGCGCGTATGTATGCGGGTGGGTGCGTGCGTGTGTGTGTGCATGTGTGTGCGTGCGTGCATACCTGCATGCCTGCATGTGTGTATGCGGGCGGGGGGGGGGGTGCGTGTGTGTGCGTGCCTGTGAGAGTGTCTGCATGCGTGCATGTGCAGGGGGGTACGCGTCTGCTCTCCTGGATGCCGCAGGTGGAGGGGGGGGCGGGGGGGGGGCAGACAGTGGGACGGGACGGATGGGGAAACCTTTTTTTCGGCAGTACCTCCCTTTATTGAGGTTTGGCTTCAGGGGGCACTTAAAAACCCGGCAGAGGCGGGGGGGGGTGGATTTATTTCAGGAATCCTTTTAAATGTCACGCAGCAAAGATGAGTGGCCACGGAGAGAGGATTCCTCTTAATCCAGCCAAATAACTCTGCGGGTCTGCTGTGGGGCGTGCTGCCCCGATCGCACCGGGGACCTCGTGCGTTCTCACTGCTGCGCATGGGGGAGCACGTCTGCACGATATGCCTGAGCTGCGCACGTCGCGGTGGACAAACGCAGTTAAGCTGCGTTTCCACACACGCGTGGGAGCCTGGGGCGCATTGTTTAAGCACCCTGTTCATCTCCCGAGCTGTGCGGCATGTTGTGGGAAATGCCATAGCTGCTATACATTCATAACCATACAAGACGAAGTCGGTGTTTTCACGAGCAGGGAGCTGAGCTGGTCTGTATTGCTCCATACGCTGGGTGTCAAAGCATTACTCGCCTCACACAGAAGTGAACGATTGCAAGGAGCAGAGCAAATTTTTTGGCTTCCACTTTTAAGTCTAGTTTAGTTCAGGTCTTTAGCGAGATTAGTGTTGGCAAAAAATACATCGCAGAGCCATAGAATAACAGGAAGGGAACCATGGAAGGTTCTGACCTGTTGTACAGACCGCAAGGGGCGTGGCCTCACGTGAACGTCTCCGGGCCTGCTCACGTGGAGGGTTTGCGGCCGTCGGCGAAGAGTGAGGTGCCTCGCGTGTCCCGTGTCACGTTTTGTGTCATCGTTAAGTTTTTGAGATGACTAATGCTTTCTGAATGCCAGGACACGCCCCCCCCCCCCTTAATTACAGCTGCTCTGGACGGAGATCTCTACAGCCTGCTGTTCTCTCTTTTGCCGACACCAGGAGAGGAGCCGGCCAATTAGTGGCAGGCGCAGCGCGGCGATGCTTGATGTAGAAAGAGCTTCGAGACGACATTTACCAGCGTGACTTTGCACAGACGGTAAAAGGACTAACGAGAGGGAAGGGGCCAATCACTCCTTTTTTTCGTGTATAAACGTTAGGCATGACCTAGGCCACCTTATGGGCGGGGAATGGACGTAGAATGGAGTGTAGCACAGTGGGTAAGGAACTGGGCTTGTAACCAAAAGGTTGCAGGTTCGATTCCCGGGTAGGACACTGCCGTTGTACCCTTGAGCAAGGTACTTAACCGGAGTTGCTTCAGTATATATCCAGCTGCATAAATGGATACAATGTAAAAAGCTATGTAAAAGTTGTGTAAGTCGCTCTGGATAAGAGCGTCTGCTAAATGCCTGTAATGTAACGTAATGGAGTGCTGTTGCTACAGCGCTTGGAAACGGCTGTATGAACCCGCAAAAAGAGCGGCGTTAAAGTGAAGCGTTCCCTTGAGCTTTATTTAACCGGGACTGAAAGCCGAACGGGCTGACGATGGCTCAACGGCAAAACACTCCGCCCCCGCGTCCGAGCCCCAGCGCTTTCACGGAGCCGCCGCCGGGGCGCTCGAAAAGCGCGTGGGAGGGCGAACTCCCGAGCCATCCGCCGTTCGGCGCGACTAAATGGAGCCGCGCGTAAGCAGCCCACGTACAGGAACGCGTCGGGCCGCGTGCTCGTCGGGTTAATTCACGGAAGGACGGAGAAAGGTAAAGAGAGGGCCCGTCAAAAATATGTCCCCCCCTGACCGATCCCCCCCCCCCCCCACCCCCCCTCCATGACCTGCTGTGAGAACCGGTTCCCAAATGATGTCATCTCCTGTATCTGAGTCAGATTTTTCTCCGTAGCCCTAGAGAAACACCCAGTTGTGTTGGAAAGGGGGCGTGGTGTGAGGCCCGCTGTGGATGTCAGGTGGAGGGCGGGGCGGGGCCCCCGCATGCCGGTAGGGGTTCGAGCCGACGCCCAAGGCCCCGCAGAAGGTCCACGGGCCCCTGGGGGGGTCGGCCCTGGGCCCCCTAGTCCACTCCCAGGGCGGGGAGAGCAGGAGCAGAGGCAGCCGCAGATTAAAGCTCTCCAGGGTGCGTGACTCGGTGGCCTGTGTGCCCCCGTCAGAGCCCGGCCCGGAGGCCGCACCAGCCCCCCAGCCCCCCGGCTTTCCACACCCCCCCCGCCTGCCCCCCCCCCCCACCACCACCGGTACCCCTGCGCCGCCAAAACCGCGATTAGCGGCAGGCGGCCGTGTGTTCAATGCGATATTTCGCCCCTGCTGTTTCTCTTCCTGATAAAAACCCCGGTGGAAAACAATAACGTGACCTTTCTGGCTGTGGGGGGGGGGGGGGGGCAGCGAGTCGCAGCTCTGCGGCACGATGGCGTCTCCCCTCATCCGCGGCCTGGAGGCACAGGCCTCTCCAGTCAGCCTCATCTCCTCTCGCACGTGCTTTGTCTTTGCCCACTGGGGTGAGGAGGGGGTGCTGGGGGGGTGGGGGGGGGGGTGCGTGAGGGCAGTTGGGAGGGGGAGGGGGTGGAAGGGGGTACTGTGGGGTCTGATTGTGAACTGTGCCGGACGAGCACAGTCCGGAGTCAGAAATGGCGTTCCTCTATTGGCTCAGAGGGCTTGTCAGAGATTGGGGGGGTAAAATGTACCTCTCTAACTCAACCCCCCATCCCCTTGTTTCTCGGTTCTGCCCGCCTGGATTCCAAACACCGTTGGCGGCATTCAAACCGCTCGGCCCTCATCACGCCGCGTCAGCGTCGGGCGCGAACACACGAAGGGGATGCGAACACACGAAGGGGATGTGAACACACGAAACTGCCTTTAAAAAGGAAAAAAAAGCCAGGAGTTTAAGGGGTGGGCTTGCGTGCGCGTGCTCGGGAACACTCGTCTGTCTGTCAGAGCTAGCCCCCCCCCCGGTCACCTGGTAACGGATTGACTGCGCGGCTCCCGGCCTCCGCCGTCTAGACGGACCCGTTATGTAACCGTCTATTCTCACCCGCCACCCTTTATGATCTGCGATCGCGACCGCACTCACGCTATCTCTGAGGGGGGGGGGGTTAGGGGGGGAGGGGGGGAGACACAAAGCCTCTTACTCCACCCAGGTGTTATTCAGGAGTTATTGAACATCTCGCATTCTTGCTGAATAATTGAGTAGGTTCCCAGAAGAAGCTCGTTTCTTCTGTTTATAAGGCTTTAGCTTTGCATCGTCGTATTTTAGAAAAAAGATTTTTTGCCGGGGGAAATGTGTGCATTAAATGTTGAGTGTGATGTAGGGCGAGCGCCACAGGGTCTCTCTGCTCGTTCTCTGTTGTGTGTGCAAGTTTCCGGTTCACTTGGCGGTGACCTAAAATGTGGCAAAATCATAACCGGATGACCCCGTTGTATGCTGTTCTGTTTTTTTTTTTCAGCTAGGGAATTGAACACAGTAATCGTACGTAACGCGCACAATAAAAATGTAGCTGTTCTTCCTTTTTTAGCCTGAAAGTTGAAAATTAGATGGGAGATCCTCAACTCAATGTAATTCTGTATCCCATACCCTGCCGAGCACATTTTGTTGCTTGGGTCAAGCAGCAATGGTAGAAACAATGTAGATTTCCCCATACAGTATACACCCCATCCATATACAGTACACATTATATTACACATTTCCACTATTGCACATTTTAAACATTATTTATTGTGTGTAGTATTTCATGTTGGTCACCTTGTTGTTGTGTTTGTAGTTTCGTTGTGTTTTCTGTGCCATTTGTGACATTTGTGCTGCAGTAAGTTTCCCCGTCAGGGACAGTAAAGATTGAACTGAACTGAGCAGTACTGACGAGTGGAATAGACAGCTAAGGAAGCCTTTTGGAGCCACAGCATCAGTAGTGGCCTCTGTCAATAAGACTAGTCACCAAATAAGAGAGGGCGGATTACTTTTGCCTCTAAAAAAATGATTCTGTGTCAAATTATGTTAATATGCTGTTTGTTTTGACCTTCACAACTGATGCATAAAAGAGAATGGATACAGCCAATCAGGGTGCCTTGTTTCTTTGAGTAGAAGTAGATAGGATGAAGCACTACATGAGATAATTGAAATGAGTGGAAATATGCCTTTTTTTTTAAATCGAATTAAAGGATGCAGGTCAGTGTACAAAATCCTCAAGAAGGCTTTACTTTGGTCTACTCACTTTACTTCACTTCACTTTGGAGAGCGAAAGAGTCTGACACACCAGGGTGTCATTTTCTGTCATCTTTCTCCTGTGAGTGGACAGACCTTCATCATCTGAAATCACAGCAGAGCAAACCCAAGAGCTTTCTTTTTCCTCTTTCATTTTATGATTGGCAGCATAGCGTTTCAGACACCGGACACGTCAGGACCTTGTGTTAATGCTGCTTTTAAGAGAGACGCGTTAATTGTAAATGTTTTCATTTGGACTCTGTGGAGCAGAACCGCGTTCGCTGCTGATGACATGGCGGACGTGTGCCCCTCCCGTCTTCCCGTGGTTCAGGATTGCCCGAGCAGATTGCCATCGAGCTTGTAACGGCCCGCTGTATAAACTGATGAGCTCTGCTTTTTCCGGAACACGGTTTCGTTTTTAAAAGTTACTGGCGTCCGTCAGGAAATCCACACCCGACCGCAGCGGCCAGACGAGCAGAGGATATCGGGCTGCTTTCAGAGGAGCTGTTTGCAGTTAAAACCCGAAGTCATCAAGCCGATTGAAAAATGATTTTTTTTTTAAATTGTCCGCAAAACAGAACTTCAGTCTGAAGCCAAAGCGATGGAGCGAGTGACGTGGCATAGAAGAGATGTCCCGCTCCTGGCCGGGGGGGGTAGTCCCTCCCTGCTCCGACCAGTGGGCCGCAAAAACGGGCTGCCGCAAAGAGGACCTGCCCCCTGCTGGTGCGGAGGCGCAATAACCTGGGGAATGCAGAGGACCTGCCCTCCCCAGCCCCAGCCCCACCCCTGCATGCCACCTGAACAGGAAATGCCGGCTCCTGACTCAGGAATCTGAGGGGGGGGGAGCGGGAGCAGTCAAGAAAAGTTTAGAGGAGAGGAACCTGGCAGCCAGAATGCAGGGGTGGGGGTGGGGGGGGCAGGGGCAGGGAGGGGGTGGGGGTGGGGAAGGCGGTCGAGGTGGGGCAGGCAGTGGCTGAGGTCGAGGTCGGTTAGCGTCCAGCCTGTGGGAGCAGGGGGTTATGGGTTATGGGATGGGTGCAGATGAGAGCAGGGATGGGATGTGGGATGGGTGTGGATGGAGACAGTGAGCACTGAACAACATCTGTGTGGGTTGAGTAGAGGGAATAAAATGCTGCTTCTGGAATGCATAAGGCAGCTATGTGCACGTGCACATGGTGGCAGGTGCAGGTCCTGTAGGCAAGAGCGAAGAGAAGAATGAAACAGAAAGTCCTGATGAAGAACGAAATCTTGTCCGTCTGTGTATGCGCGTGTGCAAAAGAAATGATCAGAATGAGCCCCAGACTGGTGCGACGGGTAGACTTCCTTTGTGTGCGTCAGTGTGATTCCAGACAGGGTAATCACGCTATAACTGGATCTCCCAGAAGCGCGGCGTTGGCGGGCAGGAATATCAGCGGCGGCTGGGACCCGCGACCGCTCCGACCGGTTCTTCTCTGTCGCGCTTCCCCACGTGCCTGCGTGCGTGCGTGCCTGCGTCCCTGCGTGCCTGTGTGCCTGCCTGCGTCCCTGCGTGCCTGTGTGCCTGCGTGCGTGTGTGCGTCTCTGCGTGCCTGCGTGTGTGCCTGTGTGCCTGCGTGCCTGCGCGTCTCTCCGGTCCGGGGACCCCATTCCTGGGCCGTGACGTGACGTGGCGAGTCCCGGTCCGGTCCGGCGGGTTTGTAATCACGCGAGGAGCGGAAATCCGTACATCGACTGCGAGGGCGAGGGTGGGGGCGGGGGGGGTTTTGTCGATCAGAACGGGAAGCGAACTGGCACTGTTTGCCGGCCTTGGAGACGCATCCCGCTCGGGGGTCATAATTAAACGGGGGGGAGGCCGGATTTAAAGGGGGGGGGGGGCGGCGGAGTTAAGGGGGGGGTGGAGTTAAACCGAGGGGGCTGGAATCGCAGCAGCTGGGCGTCTAAAGCAACGGGACGGCTGCTCACAAGGCTGGCTGTGCGCGCGCGATTCCGTTTCCTCTGGGCCACGCGGACTTAAGCCTCTCAAACAAAACGCTGAAAACAGCAGAATCGCTTCTTAAAAGTGAAAGACTGCATTTTCTTTACTGATTCTTTTTGTGGTTGTTATTTTGTGAATATTTATTCTCCTTTTTTTTTTTCTCCAAACAGTGGACAGTCCATCTTCCTGTCGTATCTTATTTTATTTATATTTCTACTTTATTGAGAGAGGGAGCAGAGAGGGTAACGGAGTGGGGATCGGATCAGGTGCCACAGTGGGGATCGGGGGGGGCGCTGGGAGGGGGGGGGAGACGGCCACCCTACGGAATGTACCACACTTCTCATCACCGTGCGAATGCTCAGGCTCGCCCCCAGCTGGAGAGGAACCACATCCAGGAAGTGACACGCCGGGTGTTTCTTGGTTCTGATGGCGGTGCGGCGGTTCGAGGTGCGCACACGGACGCACGGGGTCTCAGCTGGGCGGGACACCGTGGCCGAGCGCGCCGCATCCTTTTTCTCCTTTTAATCTCTCGGTTGTTGTGACTCATTAGGCTGTAATTGGCCAGCTCCCACGCGTAGGTGTGCCTGCTAAACCAGCTCGAGAGAGGAGGAAAAAAACCAGCAGTCACCGGATTCTTTATTTATTTATTTTTTGTAGGTGGTGCCGGCCTGACTTGCTGTTGGGGTGGACCTCCTCGAGAGTAGTAAAAAGGTCCTGCTTTCTAAGGAAAGAAAAAGTACAATTTAATTAATATGGATAACATAAATCTAAACTGAACATGAACATGCGAGTATGTACCGTGTGATATCAAATGACCCAGCCCCCCCCCCCCCACTGCACAACTCGTGTCATCGAATGTCCCCATGTCAACGTGTCCGCTATAGTGATCTCACTGTCAGGATTAGTGGATGAAACAGATAAAGATAATAATAATAATAATAATAATAATCACCATCACAAATTCAACAATGACAGACAGCTACTTTGTGTTTGGTGATTTCTAATAAAGTTATCCTGAGTGGTTGGGGGGGGGGGGCAGACTTCATGACATTGTAGTCCTGTGTCATAGAAACACTTTATCACAGGACTCAACATATTGAGATTGTGTTTGGTTTTATTGACGGTAAACAGTGAAACTGCCACATCCTGACCTTTACGGTTAATATGGTGTGGGATTTTGAGCAGGAATGTTGTGCAATTGAAGCAAGAGGTTAAAATGGAGTATCAAATTAATATCGGAGCAATGATGAGATTTATTATTTTTTTGTTTCCGGAGTGGCACAATAGCGAATCAGTTTATTTGTTCAGCCTTGAGTGATCACTTTTATTACAAGTGTTTAAAGTGTTCGTTAAACCACAAGATAAAAATCTTTACTTTCTCAGAATTTATAAACAGGAAAATAATTAATTTCCTTTTCACGTAAAGCATGCCATTTCTAAACACGAGAGCTGACATCGCGTGCGCGTTCTGTAATGGATGTTCGCTTAGAGTTCACTTCTCTTTGGCGGCCCGCAATCAGCACCACTGATTGGTTAAATCGTGCCGCGCTATGCTTCTTATGCAAGAAATACACACGCCAAATCCACATGCAGTGAGAAATACAACTTTGTTGCTTTCAGGATAAAGGGGTTTAAAATCTAAACTGAATGAAAAGGCTTAATTTTCATTTCAAATAGTTTTCTTTGGGTCTTTATGTGTATTATTACTGGTAAAAATAAAAAAAACCGATTTGCACAGGGTCGTTAAATACACAACCGCTGTTCTCTTGGTGCTTCTTCGGAGCTAAGATGATGTGTCGGTGTGACTTTAAACGGGAGTTGTTTTTGTCGGACGGCGGTGGCGTGAGCCGAGTTTCATCAGCGCCGCTCTCATTAGCGCAGACGCGCGCGAAACGCAGCCGGCTCCTTTCGCAAGCGGCGGACCGAAACGCGCCCTGCACACATCGCACCGCCGCGCGGATTCATCATGCGGGTGTGAGTTATGAAACGCAACTGCCATTAGCCGCTGGTGTCACTTGAGGGAGGGAGACATTTTTACGGCGTGTGTGTAACTGAAACCCGATTCTTGAGCCGACTCTCGTTACGACCTCCATAAAACAGCGGCACTGTGTGAAGAAGGGTCCTCAGAAGTAATGTGCAGCGGCATAAAATCTGCTTCGGCTCTGAAAGCGGGCTCTCTGATTGGCCCGTTCTGCGCTGTTCCACCTTTTTTTTTTTTGTGTGTTTCGGTGTCCTGCAGCGGAGCCTGTCCCTTTAAAGAATTAGAAAGACAGAGGCTGGTGGAGGGGGGAGTGGCTTCCTTGGGGAAACAGGTGTGCGCGCTGACAGCGATGATGTCATTGTTTCTCCCTCACCTGGGAAGACCTGCGTGTAATGCGTTCCAGCTGGTCGGACCGGACGGCAGCAGCAGCAGGCGCGTTTTCAGCTCACAGGTCAGTGGAAACTTTCTTTTCTTTTTCTTTTTTTTTTCTTTTTCAAAAACAGATTTGTGTCGGTTGGTAACGGGTTAACTTTCCCCCGGGAGCCCTTTTTTCGCGGCGGCTAACGCTTCAGGAGCAGAGCGGCGCTCGGCGGCAGCGGACACAGTAAGGGCACAGCAAGCCTGGAGCTGTGCGGGAGCTCGCGGCTATCCTGCGCGCGCGGGAGAGCTCCTGCACCTGCCTGCGCTGAGCCGGCTGAATAGCCTGTTCAGAGAGGGTTAACGCTCTCCGCTGTAGGAACCACGGCTGTGCTGTGTAGTCGTGCGGCTCTTCGCTGGGCAGAGAGGAAAAGACCGCAGCTGAGCGCACGCCGTGCTGGCGCCCGTGACACCGGTACGCTCTCGGTTCTCGCGGTTTTTGCGGCTGAAAGGGACGCGAAATTTCGCGGCGTGCTGTTTTGGCGCTCGGTCTCGGGGTGATGTGTCAGGATGTGTTGGGTTCTCTGTGCGTTGGGTTGTTACGGCGTCCTCCTCCCGCCTCAGGTGACAGGTGAGGCGAGCGTTTACCAAAGTCAGTGTTATTTTCCCCCGTTTGTTTCAACCCCCCCCCCCAACCCCCTGCCCCCTCAATTCTGTTCACTTAATCTGAGGCTGTGTCCTCAATACCAGTCAGTATCAGTCAGGGAGTTTTTCCTTGCCACTGTTGCCCTAGGCTTACCCTTTGGGGGCCGGTTCTCTGTGAAGCTGCTTTGTGACAAAGCTCCTTTGTTAAAAGCGCCATACAAATAAAAATTGATTGATTGATTGATTGATTGATTGATTGAATACCGCGCAGGCTTCAGGATGCCAAACCCGCCGTCTGTGCCCCTGACCTAGGCCATGCTCCGTTCCGCTCGCGGTGGGGAGTTTTCCGTCAGGGCGGCATCGCGGCCGCCCCCGCGCCGTCCCTCTCACGCCCCTGTGATTACGGCGAGAGGCTGGGGAGGATGTGCGTAACCACGGGGACACGCCGTGCGTAACCAGGGGACACGCCGTGCGTAACCACGGGGACACGCCGCAGGTGTTTACACACCATCATATGAGCTGATGAGTAAACAGAGCCTCGGCCCTGGAGGTGACATCACAGGCGGACGGCTGGCAGGGCCCCGGCGGCGTCGGGACGGGCCCGCGCACTCTGACCCCAACGACCCGCCTGCGCGTACGGGCGGGGGAACCGGCGTGGGCGCGGTGTCACCTCCAGTGCCATCGATAAAGCTTTACTATTTTATACGAGAAATCCTATGTGTTCTGTGACAAACCTGATGAACAAGGAGACTTGGAATATTTTATAAAATTATACAAAAATGGAAACAGGCTTTAAGTCTGCTATAAGCTGGCTGTATGAGGCATGCTTGGAATAAAAAAAAAAACATTTGGTCAAAGGTGCGTACAGTTCTCTCTTAGTAGTGTGCATGTAAGTATGGGTACTTACTGACACCTCCACGTCATCAAATAGGCTATCTCCAGGGAGACAGATTAAAGATAATAACAATAATAATCATCATCATCACCAATGCTGTGATGGTCCAAATTAGGTTTGATGATTTCCTATTAAAAATTATAATGGGGGGTAGCCTTGGTGTTTTCATGCACCATGGAATTCATGACGAGCCTGTCACGTTTCGTGGAAACAATTTATTTATCGTAGGACTCCTCGTGTAGGGCCTGTGTTCAGTTTCATTGCTGAAAAGCAGCATTTTTCACATTCCGACCTTCATACTGTCAATGTGGTGTGGAAGAGCGGGCAGGAGGTTAAAACAGCGTACAGGACGCACAGAAGCAGCGATGACTCAGAGCGGCTCAATGGCTACACGGTTGGATTTATTTGGCCTTGCGCAATCACATTCTTCTTGTTTAATGTGCCCATTAAGCCACGAAGATAGAGATCTGTGCTTTCTACAGATTTATAAACAGGAAATTTTTATTGTTTCCCTTTCTCAGCATGAGAACTGCCATGTGTCCCGTTCTGTAATGGATATCCATTCACCTCAAGTTCACTTCTCACGGACGGACTACCAAACTGATGCACTGCTGATTGGCTAATAAATCGCCATATCGCTAATTAAAGTGACATACCTCCAAAAGAATCCAAATCATCCTCTAGTGGGCGCAATAAGAACTTTGTTGCTTTCTGGATTTAAAAAATTACTCATTTAAAATCCCGACGGATTAAAATAGGGTCATATTATTGCTGCTGACAGTCATATTATTGTTTTTTCTGCAGTTCTTTGTGATATAGCCTAACAATTAAAGATGATTATTTTGACCGCGCGAAGATTGATCTTAAATCTCATCGTGATCAGGCTGGTAGTTGCATATTGATATTCTGTATGCATATAGCCTCATATAGCCCAGTTAAAGATTTTGGCCGTAGAGATACAAAACAAAACCAGTGCCAGTAGTAGAGGAGGCTGCAGAGAAGCAAACAAAACCAGCGCCAGTTGTAGAGGATGATCAGCAAGCACAGTTTGGGTCTCCTAAAAATGGAGCTACATTTTCCACAGGCCTGTATTTAACTGCATTTAAAAAAGCAGTACCCATCATCTACCCCGAATCTACCCTCCGTCTCTCTCGGCGAACGCCGCGGTTCTTCTGATAGGCTAATTGTGCCCGTGTCATCGCTATCCCTATTTCAGCATAGCCTACTCCCGAAGCACGCCACCCACCCCTCGAACGCAGTCCGGTCCCGTCGCTATATACGCGCTATACGTAGCGAGATGATAGCGGCGGTAATAACGGTAATTATCCCCGCAGGTAGGGTGAAGCGCGGTGATCGATTAACCACCGGGAGCGCTTAAGACTACGGGCTCGGCTGATGCAGCCAATAAACGGTCTCTGTGCATGCGAGCGCCACCGATTGCCGTCCGTCCCCTGCTCTTGGACCGCATCCAGGCCGTGGACTGGGCCCGAGGGCAGGAAACTGGCCCGGGGTCTGGTTAACAGGGGCTTTGGGGGAAACGAAGCCAGGGGGAGGTCAGGTGGCATGTTTTTTTAGGAAAAGAGTCCACCGGTTAATTTGTAAACCACAAACCAGTTTCTTTCATGGGGTAAAGTCCCTAGCGTGCGCTTCCTCCTCGGCTGTAATTCGCACGGAAGAATGACGCCAAGCGGTCCGCGTTTCTGTTCTTGTTTGTTCTCCGCTGTCGCTCGTAAACCGCATTTAAAGGGCTCCCATTACATCGTTCTGGCAAAGAGGGTCGGCCTACTCCTGCACAGTAAAGCTGTAGCGCATCAACGCGATCCGATTGGTTAGAAAGGCCAGGCTGACGGGTCGCCTGGAGGAAATGGCACGTGACCACTGAGAGTACCGTCATGCTCAAACATTCCCCACCCCGAGTGACAGGTGGATGTGTTTATACTGCCGTTTCCTTAAACACAGTCTGAACTACAGCATTTGTTGGTCACATCCCGGCATATGAAATGCGTACCCGTCCATCCTGTCATAAATTCATAAGTTGACCGATTTGAGACAAGCCTTTGAGTCGGTCAGTGGCTACCTAGAGGGATGTGCCCTGAGTCCATATCGGTGATTTTCCATTAGTACTGTGAAGGAATGAGGAGTTGTTCGTATGTGGATTCCTCTGCAAGTGGGCCGAGCGAGGCCTCCGGGTTGCCAGAGCGAGGCCTCCGGGTTGCCAGAGCGAGGCCTCCGGGTTGCCAGAGCGAGGCCTCCGGGTTGCCAGAGCGAGGCCTTCGGGTTGCCAGAGCGAGGCCTTCGGGTTGCCAGAGCGGAAGCTCAGATTGGGCCGAGAAAGGGGAATCGTTATCTGGGAACGTTTCGTACTCCGGCATCAGCTTTTTGTCTTTTGATGTGAATGGCTCATTGTGGGGAAGTGTTTGCACTGCCTGTTTAACCCCCCCCCCCTCGATTTCCCTCCCATTATTCCCAGGCTTTTTTTTTTGTCAGGATGCACCTGGCTTTCGTGCCGTGCGGCAGTTTTTTTTTTTTGCGTTTGCCACTTTTTTTTTTGAGAGCTGCCCCCGGCCTACCTCACGAGATACGGACGAGCCAGACGAGCTCCAGACCGTTTATTTCATCAGCGGTGACAGACAGTAGATTAAGGGTCGGATCAGAAACTTAACGCGAGACCAACAAGCTGGTGCAAGATCGAGAGCGGGCACGCCTTCTCGGAAGACTTCTCCGTGGTCTACTGTAGTGCGTGCTGGCAGTGTGTGCTGAAGGTATTCCATCACAGCGGGGTCTGCATGTAGGCCTACCTGCTTGAAAGGAGGACTCTGGCCAATAATTCACATTAGACGTGCGTCATGGCATGCTTGAGCAGCAAGCATGAGCCATTACACACACCGAGTATAATCACACTGTCCTCTCTTCAGTGATGCAAGCTACTGTATGCTTTAGTTACCGGAGTCTTTCATCAATGGAAATGTACGATTCCCTGTCAGGGAAGGTTGCTCATTCCCAGAAATAGACCAGCTCTCGGATCACATAAGAACACAGAGTCTCTGCGAAAATAGGCTGCGTCTCGCAAGGGTGACGGTGTGCACCCCGGGCAAGGCGGAGATTTCACCTTGTACAGATCGAGCCAGACATCGAAAATGACGCGATGCGTTTCACTGGATGATTACCTCGGTGAAATCATGGAGTAGGCCCTGCTTTTTCGCTGTCACAAAGCGTACCGCATCCTTGCATTTTCAATCGGCTATCATTGGACGGTGTGCAGTCTTTCGAGCTTCCAAGTTCATATGTTTACAGCAAAAAAAATGTGCAGGAAGATTAGTGATCAGCACCACGAGTTGAGCCCTCATTAAGATGATTTATAGTGAAGATTATGATCATTATATACACTGCAATAAACACTGATGGTTTCTCTATTTTACACTCTCTCTGGAAAGGAATCAAAAGTGGCATTTTAACAAATGTCTGAAGCAATCACCCCTGCACAAATACATCAAGCAGCTCTCTGTGGTTTTGTACATGGTTTACTGTTATCATTGACAACTTCCACTTGAAACAAACAGGCTTTTGTAGTCCTTATCGCCTAGGGGAATTACAGCGAGAACTTCTCTGCTCTGGTGACAGCGACAGAACAAGCTGTGTTGATGTGACGATGACTGTATTCCACAATTTGCTGACTTGGATTCTTTCACTTTTTTTAAAAAACCTTACAGCATATGTGCCTTGATAACCCTGTTATCTGATATTCCTGCAGCAGTGCAGTGGAACTTGTTTGTGGGGTTTTTGTTAACACCATTCTACAGTAAAGGTCCCCCCCCCCCCCCCCCTCCCCCATGCTTGTGGCAAACCACACACACAGAAGTTGCTCGCGGTTTTATTCTGCTTCCAGTATAAAGTTTAATTGTCTGCTGCTGGGTCCAGCACCAGTACGGATTCCTTCCTTTGTGTAGCTCCCTGAGAAACCTGAAATGCTTTTTATGGCTTCCTCATTAAAGCTGCTTCTGGCCTCCTGTGAAAGGGTGCTAGGATTTTCAGACGTGACTAACTTTGCTCTTGTCAATTTTTTTTTGGCTGGACCTCAACAGCGGGGCCAGCCCTACAAACGCGAATGTCTGTGACTGACTGACTGAGTGATAAAGTTACACCGCGCATGTCTGTGACATTGGCCGGTTCGGTCCAGCCATATACTAGGTTTTAACCTGGTCTTGTTGTATCTTTTCTTTACCTCAACGTCAAAACCGCTATTTCTGATTATGTGAAAAATATATCAGCATTTCTTCATGATGCAGTTGGTCAGCCAACTTTAAGCCGTGAGCACTTCCAGTCATAATTACTAGTTAGAAACGTGCAATTCAGAAGCCCCGGTTTATGGCAGATGGTTAACACAGCGTTGTGTAATTACCGTAAACAAAAGCCGCGTTTCCACCGCAGGAACTATACCCCGGAACTAGGAACCTTTTGAGGAACTCCGTGCGTTTCCACCGCAGGAACTAGGGTCTAAATTTAGTTCTGGGGGCTTTGTTTTACCCCCCAAAACGTTCCTGCTCGGGGGGTAGTACTTTCCGAAAGTACAGGAACCTTTTGGGTGGAGCTTGCAGCGCTGAACATTTCTGATTGGTCGAGTACTCGTAGCATTTGTGTTGTATTTATTTTCCGCCATTACCCGCCATGTTTGAAAATATGCAGCGGCAAACCAATTTATTTTCATAATAACTTCAAATCAAACTTGTATGTTATGCGGCGCAGTAGCCTACTTTTGGTTATAGCCTGTCAACGTCTTGGAATTATAACGTGTGCTCTTCTGTTCTTTTCTTGCTTTAGTATTCGTTTTATAAAATGCTAAGCATTCGTGCTGGGACAGCATATTACGTAGGCTACCAAAACATTCAAACGGATTAATTCGGTTGCTGAATATTTTCTTCCGGATTTTCTTTGTTAGCCCGTTGTAATTGACTCAAAACGTTTGATACAGTTATGTGAGGTATGCGGTAGTTCTGCATAATTAACATTGGTGATACAGTACAAGCAAACTGGAAACCACCTTCCGCACTTTTTATCCGGGTAAAATAACAGGTTAATTCTAGTAATCTTCCCTTTAGCTTTTTCAGACTGCCGTAATTTTACTGCCATTTTTCAATTCCACGAAAAGACCAGGAAGACTATGGACTCATTTATGGTGCATGGTTCGCATCTGGAGGGCACACTTCGCTGCTCGGCTAGCAGTAACTTCGAAGGAAAGCAAACGGTGGCTGTACCACTACTAATTTACATTTTCACGCAAGTCCGAGTTTTCGTTCTATTCTTGTCATTTTGCGATTAGCCTATATGGAATTGACGACGAGAAAGTAATAAAACAGCAAATTGTTTACAACGTGTGCATGTTTTCTGCTGTTAATTAATGTGTTTGAGAGGATATATGAAAATCAATAAATACAAAAGTAACCATATATAGTCATTGTTGGTAACCCGTTGTATACAGGTGGAATAAACCCCTCCGGGCTGTCCCGGTTATTAGAAAATAATGTAGGCTACTTCGGTGGTAGTATAGTTACAGAAGAAATCATATGACAGATGGACCGACGACAACGTCAGTGGGCTAATTTGCCTAATCTTCGCGGTACTTTAGACCCCGGTGGAAACGCAGACAACCATTGGCTGAAGGAACCTTTTAGTTCCTGGTAAAGTAGTTCCTGGGACTGAAAGTTCCGGGTAATTTTGGTGGAAACGCGGCTTAAGTGAAACTATTTTCAAAAACTGTAACCGACAATCACACGTATGAATGGCCGCAATTCACCCGGCACAGTCAGTGGTTAGGTAAAGCGTAATTGGGTCTGCTGCTGTTCAAATGAGTCAGTTTGTTGGCCACTTGATACTCTTTCCACTGAACTATTCCATCTTTTTGATAACAGGAGAAAATTGTTTTAACCATTTCCCTTGTTCCTCTAACCACACAGTAACTACAACCATCCAAGGAACTTTTAGTTGTTTGCTGTAGTGACACTTGACGATTTCCTTGGGTATGTAGCGCTATGAAGGCCCACGGCTGGCCGTGTTCCAGACAGTACTGTAGTACAGCCCGGTTAATTATCATGGGTGGAGGAGTATTTGCCGCCGCTTTGCAATTTCCGTTTGACCCGCAGACAGGTCATAAACATTCATTGAGGGTGAAAATTGTTGTTTGCGCGTAGCTGTGCTGGTCAATTTCTGCCGCAGAGAGGCATAATTACTAGTGTCAGAAGGCTAAAACCATAAGACCTTCAATCATGAGCTTCCCATTGTATTTTGCTTGTGGATTTTTTTTTTAACCAATGGATTAGCACACCGGGTAATTATCTTTCTCAAAAATATAAATTTGCCTCGAGTGAAAAATCATTTGCAACTAACGGTATGTGTCTGACCGGAGGCGAACGTTACAATTTACAGCTTAACTGTGGCGGCTGGCACAGAACCCCAGATGAATTATAGGCAAATGGAAGTATAGCCGCTATGAAGATTTGAAAGCTACAATGTCCCGTATTAGTATTCCTATGGTATAGCAATTTCTTCAGCGTATTGTTTGAAAATTTAGACACCAGCAGCAGACAGTTAGTTGCTTTCTAGTAATGGATATTTAAAATAATTAAAAAAAAAAACTAAAAAAAAAAACTATTATTTTCACAATTGAAAATATTAGTGAAATCGGACATAAATATATGTCAAATCTATTATCGTGATCTTGCAAGTAGTTTCAGTGATTTAAAGCTGTTTCACGTTCTCCCGTGTATGATTAACCGCTGTGTTTCACTGAGACTAGGGGGTGACTATAGTAGGCTACGCCTCGTCGCTCGCTTACCCTCTCGCCTGCGTGAGTCATCGCTGTTACTTGATGTCCAATATTTCCCTGTTATCTGTTAGATTTTGCATCACCATGACCTCATCGCCCAGTATCTACGAGAGCTCGTCCCGGTATTTGTGCAATGAATGCGCACTTGTCCTGGCCTAGGATAGCCTTTTCACTGAACTAACTTAACGGTAGTAATACAACTTTTCCGTACTGTAGCAAAGAGGAAAATGTCATTGAGTATATTTAAAATA
Source organism: Anguilla rostrata (assembly GCF_018555375.3). Classification (NCBI taxonomy): domain Eukaryota; kingdom Metazoa; phylum Chordata; class Actinopteri; order Anguilliformes; family Anguillidae; genus Anguilla; species Anguilla rostrata. The sequence goes on along the minus strand of NC_057950.1, from coordinate 6,161,091 downwards.
TAATGCGTACAGTATGTTCGTTTAATATTAGCATTTGTACGCAATTTGTAGCTGAAGAAAAACACGATTCTTCGCTTTTGTTCGTGATAATAAACTATGTTCATAGAGAAGTCCAGGTAATAATTTCACCTTCGTATCCCTCGATTCGCTGTGTCTACCAGGCCAGGGAGCTGCTCTTGATTTGCGGGCGAGTGATTCCACCGAGGCCAGCTGATGCAAGCTCCCCCTATCTATCCCGCCCTCTTCGCTGTCTGAGTTTCGGAGGTCCGACATTGTTTCGAACTGCAGGTAATGGCGCCGCCCCTCCTCCTCCCAGCGCATTATCAAGGGTTCAGTGCTCCAAGTAACTGGTGCGCCGGATTTCGCTACGGGAGTCTGGAGTTGTGGAAGCTAATGTTGCTAGTGCTAGCAGCGCAAACTTTTTCTGTGCTTTGAAATCCATCGCTCCGTCCCGGTCCCGATTCAGTGAAAAGGCAAGTTTGTTCATTTTCATCACTGTTGCAGTCCAGCTGAAAACAATATACTAAGTAGAGAGGTAAATGTCTTACTTTTGAAGCGATATATTTCTCAGAAACGACTACAATGAGAGCGTACCACATTCTGTTTTCCACTGTACCGTTACTCGCAGAATGCCGAGTAGCGTGGCGGAGCGGCGACCTGCAGCTGGGAGGTCCACGGAAAGGGGATACGTTTAGCAACTCATTCAAATACAGCTAGCATGTTCTCGGGGGGGATGTTGTTGGCTAGTCAACTGTTGTGAAATTTAAGTTTATCATCACTTGCTGAGTGCAAACTGTAGTCTGTATGTAAGGCAAGCGCAGTCGCACGTAACGGTAGTTGCTCTGTCCTTTGTTGGTGTCTGGATTATCTAGTTGAATAGATGTGTATTCTTTGAAGAATGCTACCGATGCATTCATCATTCTGAATTGCTTAGATCCTAACTGTGTTGGTTACCGGATAATTGCGTTTTCCAGAATTTGAAGTAACTTACAACAATATATATCACTTATTTACAAACATTCGTGCTCTAACTTGCCGTCGCCCGGGCAGTGGCAGAGCTAGCGGCAGTAGTTGGGACCGTTGTCCTCCTGATTAAAACTGCTTTCCTGGCTGGGCGTTCTCTCTTCAAATCACGAAGACTTTTCGTGATTGAAACTAGTTAGCGTGTACTATTTTAATGTATGTTTTAAAAAGTTTTTTTTATTTATTAAAAAGGCTTGCATTAAATGAAGTTGGAAAGGCATGCAGGTGTAGTAGGTCGGACGCTATGATGGCAATTTCTGAGATTGATCCGCATGTCTGCGGAAACCATGATGAGTTTCTGCTGTTTTCCCCTTCTTGCACCTGCTCCTCATATTTTTCAATTTTCGTATTTGCATATTTTGCATCTGATTCACTCAGAAGAGCCTTCTTAGCTATTGTGATTCAATTTCCTCTGTCAATTCCCACCTATTGTAATCGCCGGCGACCTCCCTGGCTATATCTTTTGAAGAGTCTTCTCCTAATTTAAATACATGCATCCGAAAGCGCGCATAACGGAGTTTAGTTTCCCAGGACTACTGTGTGTTTTTAGTGTGAGGTGTTCCGGCTTTAACATGGTCCTGAAATGTTCCCCTTAAAGTGTACAGCCCAGGTGTTTCTGAGTTAAAATATCTGATCAATATATAAGTAAATCCATCAGTAGTTGCAGTGTACACATTTTGATTAGTTACAGGTCTGACGTATACCTTTATTGTATTCCTGGCTATTTTTAAATAAGGGCAGTCTTTATACTTTTATTATTGTTACTTTTGTGGTATACACCTGTTTGGAGGAAAAGGTGGGCGTGAACCTTTGACATTTTACTAATTTGATATGTGCATTGATTCATTTGGCACCATTTTATAATAAATATTTGCCTTTGAAGCACAGCTCAGTGAAAATATGCTTCTAATTCAGCCTATTTAAAAAAAAGTTGTGATAGTATGCAGTGTCACATGCGTCAGCATTGGCCTTGTAGATTGTAAAATCAAATTGTCTTTGGTGCATGGGTTTTTTAGCCACCGAGTTTAGCAGTTTCATAAAGCTTGGCCTGGGCTTATTCTTTCCATGTTAAATGTCCCTGCTTCTTCTCTCTGAGCAATCTATGTGTGTGAACATGCAAAGTTCTATCGTGGCTTTAAAATGCTTGTTTGTATTTTTTTTTTTCTGTCCCAAATTTATAGTATTGGGATTTTCAAATTGCACCTGGACGTATTAGTAGTTTGTGCAGTGATGCAGTGCAATGCATGGCGAAATGTGAGGTAGGCCTTACAGGAAGCTCTATTTATGCATTTCAGCCACTGCAGGAAGGAGTATTGATGCGCTGTTGTTCAGTTTCTCTGGTGCGTGACTCCCCTGGCCTCATTGAATGCTGATGCAATTACTGCGCTATTTAAAATTACTGAGTGGGAAAAAAAAATGTTCTTTGGCGTACGTTTTCCATACGGCTGGTGTGTCGGCCATATTGAGATGAAGGTGTTGGAAAGGCGTCAGAGATTGTGCCGATGCCTGCTAAAAAAACAAATATATCCCTGCCAAGTTTGTGCCCGGGAGAGGGTGACTGTGAGTCCGTCATACCTCCACAAACTGCTGTTGAGCATTATTCAGATGGCTGCTAAAATTAAGATGTTTTTTATTTTTTTTGGGGGGAGTGTACAAGTTTATTTTTGTGTTTTGTACAAAAAGTGTGTCCCTGGAGGTTTCAGGGAAGTTGTTACCTTGTCTTAATACGTCCAAGCGCAAGCGGAACAGAGCGAGTCGTTAAAATGTAGGGGGGAGATGAGGAGCGCGAGTATTTAAAACCCCCCAGCGCGAATATAACCGCCTGTTTTACTGCTGAGGAGCTACGGCGTGATATCAGCCTGAGAAACGACCGGCGAACCATCGCCCCCCCCGCCCCCTCGGAGGTCTGCGTTCAAAGCTCTGCGTCTGGCCCACGTTTCCTGTGAGGGTCGCGCGGCGCCGCGGCCTCTCGTCCCCCCGCGCGGCGGGTCAGCTCCCGCGGCGACGGGATTCTGGAGAGAGATGGATGGGCACGGGCTCCGGTTCACTCTCGTCTCTCGGGCACGGCCGCAGAACGCGGGTATCTGACGGGGGGGGGGGGTCGTGACCCCCGGGTGGTGTCGGCATCTCGGGGAAAACCGCTCCGGCGGAAGAGTTTTTTTTTTTTTTACGATGGAGGAGGCGTCCCTCGCCAGGCTTCGGCTGTAGCGCCCTCCCTGACCCCCCTGCCCCCCCGCATGCTCCGTTTTCCGGGATCGGGTCACCAGCCCCGTCGGCGTATCCGGGTCCCAGACGGGCGGTGAGCTCGACGCTCCGTCCCCAGAGGCTCGGTTCAGGCCCCGTTTTCCGTTCGGGTTCCGAACCGCTGGACAACAGTCAAGGCCCATTAGCTGGACCATCGCCCTCTCCTGGCCCGGGGTGGAAGCGGAGAGAGGAATTCCACCCCCCTCAGTGTTCTTAGGCCCACGTCGGCCGCACACTGTTTGCTGGAGTCACGCGCTTGTAGTTTTCGTGAAAAGACTTCCTCGTTTGAAAATGTAAAATAAACTGTCTGTTGTATTCCTCTTCTAGTTCTCCAGTTTCCTGCTTGTGAACAGGAACTACGGTGTGAGAACGCTGAGGTAGCTGTTTGTAGTTTTCTGTCTAGAAGTTAAAACGCCTGTGACTGTCCCGACAAACTACACCACAATGACAGTGTTTACTTTGAGGAGGCTGGACTTGAATTGCTGAACCTTTGTGGTCACGGCTGCTTTTGGACGTGTTGTGTATGCGATCGGGACGAAGAGAGCAGAGGTTCGTTGTGGGCATTTGTTGACTTTAAAATGGAGTGTCCTGAATGTAGGCTTTCCCTATCCCTAATACCAAGCATGACCCTGACCTCTGATCTTTCTCCTTTAGGACACTGAAGGTCCTCTTTGCCGAAGGGCGTCGCTGTCGCACGTTGCGCGCGCACGCGTCTGAAGGGGCCTTTACTCTGCGCGGAAGCTGTCGGCGTTGACGGCGCCAATTTCGGGGGTGTTTTGTCCTCTCGTTCACTCTCGTTTATCCGAGAAAGGGTCCGCGGGCACGCGCGCGGGCATTAGACATTCAGAGGGCTGACAGCTGGCACCCAGGAAACCGAGGCTTGTGGGAAATGATACGCTCGGTCTGCTGAGATGTATGGACAGTGTGTTTCTGCGTTGCGTAGCGAGTGAAAATAATAGTGCTTGATTAAACGAATAACGATCCCTCTGAAATATTTGCTACATTCGAAGCAGAACCAGAAAATCATCTCATTGATGAAAGATTTGTAGTCTGGAACCAACCTCAGGCATAGTGAATGTGTCCACCAGCCACTGCCAGCACTGTAATATTACAGTAGAGTAATGTCTCACTGTGTGCTCCTGTGTGTAATTCACCAACCGCAGTACTAATGGCCACTCTAGTCGGTGCTCAGTCTCGTGTTCCTGCCTCAGACTTAGCAGCGAAAGCTTCACGTGTGGAAGCGATGGTGAGGTAGTTAACCTTTCACGGTGAATTTTATTTCGTAATATATAACGTGAAGTTATCTGCGGAAGACCCGGGTCTCGTAATCACGTGGGCCCCCCCCCCCCCCTCCTGCCCCTCGTCACATGCCATCGCTGCCCCCTCCTCGTGGCACCCAGTGCGTTTCCATGGCAGCAGGCGGAGGATCTTTCCAACATGTAAGACTCAGCGGAAATTAACTGACCCCATCCCCCCCCCGCCCCCCCACTGCTGTCCCCCGCTGTGGCCTGGTGTCACTTCAGGTTTCTGATGGAAATGAGGATGAGAGGAGGTAGCGGTCTGGGTGTGCGGGTTTGGGGGGTGGGGGCACGGGGGGCTTTACAGTACCCCAGTGTAGAGACCCAGTGCAGTACACAGGGAGATCAGGGACGTCCTGCTCCAGCCGTCCAGGAACAAAAAAAAACAGCATGGCAATGACTTCCCCCCCCCCCCACCCCTTTACTTCACCCCCCCTCCAAACCTGGCCCCTGGTTGGCTGAATTTTGACCCAAAGATGCTGGTTGGAAACGTCATGATGCCATATGACGTAATTCAGTTTGGCTACAGGGCTTGTAACTGAGAGATTATGGGGTTGTCACGGTTTCATTGGGCAAGGTGCTCAGAAGTGTTTGGGTGGAGTAGCCTATCCAGTTATGTAAGAGATGCGTTCTGTGAGTCACTCCGGATAGCGGCGTCTGCTAAACACCCGAAACACGTCATGTGTAAATATCCCTTCATTCCGTCGCTTGTGTTTGCCGATAGCGCACGTTCTGCGAGCGTCGTCTCGTCTGCTGAATGTCTTTATGCTGCAAAACGCTGTTTTCAGATGTCGCCGTGCTTTGCTCTGAGACTATTATGCAACTGCTGTTGCTGTTAAGACCTGAGAAGAAATATTTTAAGCCGAGAGTTTGTTTTATCTTTTTGTGAGTCAAAGTTCTGCTGCTTACTTGGTTTTTTTTTTTTCTCTGAATAAATAAATATGCTTAGCGGAATTTGCTTGGCCTAAATTCCCCGATTTGTGCTGCGATCGATGGGCAGAGCAATCTCTTTAGTTTAGTGCCCTGCTTGTGACTCGAGATCCCCAAAGAGGGACTGGAAGTACTGCAGTGAGAAATGCGGGTTGACTCCTCTGTCTCTGCGTATTATGCAAAACCGTGAGGTGTGGGGGGTGTGGGGGGTGTGGGGGGCGGGGGGACGGGGGTAGCTGCAGAGGATCCCGGACGAATTCGTAGCTGCTGGAGTTCCGTAACCGGACGGCACGGTCAAGGTTACAGTACGCCGAGTTCAGTTCTCTCTACCCCCCCCCCCCCCACACACACCCCCCTGTGTACAGTAGCTGCGCAGGTGATGAGAAACGGGCCCTGCTGATTTCATAAATAATGGCACGTTGTGAGACGAGTGGCCGGTAAAATTAAGTCCCGGAAGGGCTGAGGTGCAGAAGCGTGTGGGCAGATGACGGATGTTTCGGTATTTGACATGTTTACTGGTTATAAAGCCGGAGTTTGAAGAGGGTTGTGGTGGAAACGCACCTCAATGAAAACACTGTCTGGAGCTACATGCACAAACTTAAATGCACACACCACAGTAACATTGAGATGGTAAATGACATGCATTGGGCAAGTTGAAACATACACACACACAGACACACACACAGACACCGAAACACAGACATAGACACACACACACACACAAGCACTGAAACACACAGTCACACACACACACTCACACAGACACACACACACACAGACACTGAAACACAGACACCGAAACACACAGACAGACACACACACACACACTCGCAGACACTGAAACACACACACACACACACACACACACACACACACACACACACTCTCACAGACATACACACACACACACACACACACTCACAGACATACACACACACACGCACATGTGCAGTAACACACTCCGGTGAGGAGTAAAACCCTTGACACAAATGGAAGCTCGGTACGCGATGTGCAGAACGGCGTACACACGGCGCACGTTAGCAACAGTATCCCCGGGCGAGGACGCGCTCGGAGGCCCAGAGGGCCCAGAGGAAGCCCTCCTGCCTCCCCGCACCCTGCACCCCGCCCCCGGCGGCTGCCGCTCGGGTCCCCATGGACGGTCTCTGCTCCTGTGGCGTGGTGAGTGAGCGAACGAGCCGCGAAGCCGCCAACGAGGAGCCGCGAAGCCTCCAACAAACCGCGAAGCCTCGCTCCCGCCGCTGCCGTTCTGCCTTACGGCTCGTCATTCGGCTCCTGCCCTTCTCCCCGAGAGCGGCGGGGCGGGGCGGAGCGGGGAGGGGCGGGGAGGGGCGGGGCTGAGCGGAGAGGGGAGGGGCGGGGCTGAGCGGGGAGGGGCAGGGCCGAGCGGGGACAGGCGGGGCTGAGCAGGGCGGGGCGGCGAGGCAGGAGTGCTTCCCCGCGCTCTTCATTATTAATCCCTGCTCTCACACACACCGAGCTCTCCCAGGACCGGCTCTGTCTCTCCCTCTCTGTCACTTCGGCTTTGTGTCATCTGAAGAAATCGAGCGTTCTCAGTCTCACTGTTTGTTAACCGTCTCAAAGAGGGTGTTTGTGATTCCTAGTTCCTCGAAGTCTGGCGCAGTCTTAAATAAACCGTTTTGTCACTTAGCGGGAATGGCTTCAGCTTGAACAGTGTTACAGAAGAGGACATGAACTTTATCACTGTAATGGAGGAGGACCTGAGCTTTAACAGTGTTACTGTTTTAGGGAAGGACATGAGCTTTAACAGTGTTACTGTTTTAGGGAAGGACCTGAGCTTTAACAGTGTGACTGTTTTAGGGAAGGACATGAGCTTTATCACTGTAATGGGGAAGGACCTGAGCTTTAACAGTGTTACTGTTATAGGGAAGGACATGAACTTTATCACTGTAATGGGGAAGGACCTGAGCTTTAACAGTGTTACTGTTATAGGGAAGGACATGAACTTTATCACTGTAATGGAGAAGGACCTGTGCTTTTAACAGTGTTATAGAGAAGGTCATGAGCCTTTTCACTTTTAGAGAAGGACCAGGGTGGACAGTAAGCTGGCCGACAGGATGAAGGCTCAGCGGGGATAGGGGAGTGTGTGGGTGTAGTCCCGCATTAGTGTGGGCGTAGTTCCATATTAGTGTGGGCGTAGTTCTGTATTAGTGTGGGTGTAGTCCCATATTAGTGTGGGCGTAGAGGTATAGGTGGGGAGTGTGGGTTCTGGTGGAGGAGGCATCTGGTCTACATCCAGGAAGCTGGGTTTACTCTCTTCGGCCTGGTGTGGTGTTTTTCAGCAGGACTAATGTGTCCCAATACTTGGAGTTCTTCCGATGCCCCCCCTCCTCTTGTACCCCCACCCCTTATCCGCTCCAGTCCTGTTTGGTGCGGAACCCCCCCCCTCCCCCCTGGCTGTTTCCATTAGCGGTCCTGCTGGGGGTGTCCGTGATCCGGCTGTTGGTACGTTTCAGAGCGGAGGTGAGGCATATGCTCTTGTTTTTGTTCCTGGGCGGGGGGGTTAGGGTGTGATTGATTTCCTCTAGCGTGACGCCGCTCTCCAGCTGGGCCTGCCTGTTTTTTTTTGTTTTTTTTTTAATATCCTCCAGTTATTTAGCGAATTGGCCCATTGGGAAAGACTCGCCGATTCGGCCGTTCCCTCCTCCCCCTCCTCACGGCGCTTTCACAGGCTCCGGGGCGTCAGACGGCGGAAATCATTAGCGGCTGTTTGTTATTGGCCCGCACGTTGTTTTTGGAGGAGCGACGCTAACGACGCTAACGACGCCAGCGCGGGGCGGCGGCGAGGAAACCGCGGGTCCCCGCCGTTCTGACTGCGGGCTCTTTTTAAAAACGAGCAGGCCCGGGGTCCCCAAGCCGTGCCGTCCCGAGGTGTCCGTCGCCGCGGTGTCCGTGATGTCATCTGGTAAAGGCTACAAAGGCAAAGTTCGAGCCGCTTCAGGAGCGAGATGCTAAAACCAGCGCGTTTGAGGCCTCAGATGTGACAGTCCCAAATGAGAGGGGTGTAAATGAGCCCTTTACCCCGAGTGCCCTGCGGACCTCTCTGTGGGGGGGTCATTAGGTGAGCCGTTTGTGTCCTTCGATCTCATCGAGTCCTTGTGGGGGATGGGGGTCGTTGGTGGCGTGGTGCTGCCAGCTGAAGGAACGTGGAGTGATTGGATTTTTCTGTGGGGGTGGGGGGGGGGGTCGACTAATCCCTCTGTCGACTGGCACAGGATGCCGGCCCGGCTGACTCAGACTCCCCTCTCTCGGAAGCGTTCGGCAGCGAAGGCCCTGGATCGATAGGCTAACGTGCTAACGGGCTCTCGGCGGGCTGACGGATTGCAGGAGGGTCCCCGCCGCTCTGCAGAGGCTCGACGCTCGTTTAACACAAACACCGCCCCCGTAAACCGAGGCGGACCGCTCGGAACGATCGCCCCAATACTTACGCTTTTTTAACCGCCATTGTCTTGCTGTGATGGAAGAGAGAAAAAAAAAACTGGAGGGAAAAAAACAATAACAATAACCAACATCACTGGCGGCGGGGGGGAAAGGAGTAATTTAATCTGTCGTTTCAAAGTGTCTACCTCCATAATAGCCTGAGCTTCCCACTGATGGCGAGCCAGATAAAGGAAATGATGGTAATTGGCCTTGATGTCGTTATGGATGTTCCAGCACAGCGGTGTCGAGCAGCTCCGCTTCTTGCAGGGGCTGAGTTGAGCGAAGCGGCTTCGGTGCGGCGTCCTTCGCCGGTCTGTGCGGGGACTTGTGGGCGCATGCTGCGTCCGTGCCTGGGCGTGACGTGAAGCAGCTTGACACGCAAGAGCTCCCCGCCCCCCCCCGGCCTGAGTCTGCACCCCCTCACCCCCAACCGCCCCCCTTCATTCAACCCCAAATCTCTGTGATGGAATGTGGCAGGCCGGGGGGGCCGCAGGGGGTCCGTCCTCATTTTTTCGGCTGATGCATCTCCGCGGGACGTCGAACCCGTCCACCCCTCGCCGCCGCCGTCCCAGTGGGGGTCACGTTTTAACCACTTTTTTTTTTTTTTTTTTTTTTACAAACCTGTTGCCTTGACGATCCCTGCCGTCGCCATGATCTCACGCCCCCCCCCCCCATGACCGGATCTGCGTGCCGGGACCTCTCTGGATCGCACATCCTAATTGGATATTGATTTATGTGGCGAGCGTGTGATTACTATCGAAGTCCAATCGGGTTGACGGTTCGAACGAGTTGTGGCTCCGGAACTGGGGGCTGGCAGGAACGCTCCTGGCGTCACGTGGCTCATAGCTGGGTAAATGCCCTCGGCCATTTTGGCTCCGTGTCCCACCGCGGTGCCTTGAGGGCATAATCCATAATTTGCTCCCATGCAGTTAGAATTGTTTGCTCAGCAGCTGCCCTCATCCGGCTGATTTTATCACGTTGCCGGCTCATTCGTACGTGTCATCCGTTCACAGAGCTGAATCCGTGTTAAGTACCTCGCTCAAGGGTGCATCACTGCCCGCCCTCCCGGGATGTGAACCCGCAGCCCTCCGGTTGGGTGTACGGTTGCGCAACCGCTGTGCCACGCGGCCGCCCATAAATCTCAGTTTTAATAACCTCCCCCCCCACGCCCCGCTCTGTTCCCAGGCATCCCATTATCCCAATTCCATTATCTCACCTCCCGTACAGATGGGGCCCCCCCAGTCAAGGTCATTCTTTTACGGACGGGGGCTTCCTGTTGAGCCTCTCTGAAGGGGAACAGGCACGGGGCAGGGGGAGATGTGCTTGTGAAAGAATCTGCACAGTTGAAGTGCTCAGTTTAACTGGTTAAATTACTGACCACATGTGTCTCTTTATGCGTTTCTCTCCCCTTAATATTTTATTGTTTACCTGCACAGGGACTACGGTTGAAAATTAGCTGGCTAAATCTGGCACATTTACAGAAATGTTGATCACATTTACAGAAATCAATGTGCACTATCCCCGTCAAATAAGCGTGATAAATCCTGTCAAATAAATGTGATAAATAAAATGTAAAAGTAAATAGACTAAAAAAGTGGTTACATGAGATATTCTAGTTATGGGTGAAGTTAGCTGGTTATGGGAAAACTTAGCTAGTTGTGGGTAAGGTTGGGTGGTCATGAGTGAGATTAGCAGATTATTGATGAGGCTAACTAATTATGGGTGGGGATGACCAGTTGTAGATGTGGCTCGTGGGTCATGGGTGAGATTAGCCTAGTTATCGGCAAGGTTAGCTTTTTAAGCATGGCTAGCTTTATTAGCATGGCTAGCTTTATTAGCATGGTTAGCTTTATTAGCATGGTTAGCTTTTTAGGGGTTAGTAATTGGTGGGACAGTAGGGCTCTCATGGAGGCACTCCTCTGGTTTGAGGAAAGCTGGTGTAATTTGGACAGCAGGCCCACTCTCTCCTGTTGTGTTTACACATACGTGTTTGAGTCACTGGGCGTCCTTGCAGTGGATGTAAGAAGCTGTAACGGGCAGAGAGAGGCTGTGTACTGGGACTGTAGAGGGGGCAGTGGGTCCAGTACAGGGGGAGATGAGGGGTTGGGTTTACACTGCTTGTTCTCCAGACGGGTCCTGAGGAACAGGACAGGCTAATCTGCGTGTCTGATCGGGGTAATCTCCCCAAACCCACCCCCTGTGTGACCTGCTGCTCAGCTGAGCCGGGGGTGGGGTGGGGTGGGGTGGGGGGGGGGGGGTCCCGTCGGGAAAGCCCGGAACATTCCGCCTGCTCGTTCTGGATGCGGGAGGCCGAGCGTGAGCCCCTCCCCTCACGTACGCTCACATTCACACGCGTGCGCCCCCACGTGCTTGCCGTTAGGATGTGGACGCTGACCAGACCCCATTTACAGACGGGGTCCCCCCCCCCCCCTTTCAAGGAGGAGGGGGAAGATGTGCACACACCACAGACACATGTGCACTGAGCTGTCACTCAAACCCCCTCCCGAAAGCCCTCCTCTGTGCTGTCCTCTGCCCGTTCAGCGCAGTTAAGAGCAGCCTGTGCTCATTCTAAGAGCAGCCTGTGCTCGTTCTCAGAGCAGCAGTTCCTGGCAGCTCTTAATATTCTGTGCTGGTCTACTCTGTGCTGCGTAGGCCTGGCCCTCTTTGTTTTTGTTTTTGTCTGAGATTAGTGGGCGTGATCAGTTTTGAGTGGCAGGTGTCCCGGCTAAAGCCTTTGAATACTAATCTTTTTTTTCTTTTTTTTTCTCCCCCCCCAAAGTTAATTATCTATCATTTAGCCCTTTGTTATGCTGAGTGTATTAGAGGTGATTATGTGCAGTCGGGAGATTTAACACTGTGGAGCGGTGTCTCTCTCTCCTGATGGAGGTGTGGAGGTGATAGACAGAGCAGTGGCGGTTGTTAGCGCTAGCGGCTACATCCAGGATGCGCGGGGCTGGGAGTGGACAGCTCCCCCCCCCCCCCCCGAAGGCCACAGGGCAAGCAGGGCCCCTCAGCCGGGTCGGCTGTGACTCAGCGCTGGTTAAATAGGGCTGCGGGTCATTGGTGGGCGGGGGCAGAGTCAGGTGTGGGGTCAGGTGTTGGGGGCGGAGTCTGGGTCTGGCACGTGTGCAGCTGGTACTCTGTAACCTGGTAGGAGAGCTCTCGGCTGCATAGCCCTCTCCAGGGACCCAGCCACACACAGTGAGGCGGGGGTGGGAGGGGATGGGGGGGGCTGCTGAAGTGGATTTTATTCTGACTGGGTTTGGCACTCATTCCTATAGTGTGTGTGTGTGTGTGTGTTTGTGTGTTGGAAACCCTGTGTGTCTTATTTTAATCTGCCTTCTCTTCTCCAGGTTTGCTGAAGTTTGAAGGAAGACGCCTCCAGTACAGCGGGAGCTCTGCCAGGGGAGGGGCGGGACGGGACAGGCCAGGACGGTGAGCCCCCCCTTTCGGACACACGCACTCGCACACACACACACACACACACACACACACACACACACACACACACACACACACACACGCACACACACACACCACACACACCACCACACACACACCACACACACACACACACACACACACACACACACACACACACACACACACACACACACACACACTCACACTCGTACCCTGGGTAACTGCTCCTCCAGTGTCAGGCCGCTGTTAGATTCCACAGTTGAGTCCCAGGAGCGAGGAGCGCAGCAGCACACGCGAGGGTAACGAGGGGGGGGGGCTCGTTAGACAGCCTCAAGAGCTTCAGCTTCCCTGTCCATGAGAGGGAGAAAGAGAGAGGGGTAGAGGGAGGGAGGGAGGGAGAGTAGAGAAGAGAGGGGTAGAGGGAGGGAGGGACCCAGACTTCATACCTGCTTTTGTCAGACCTTCTGGAAGTTTCTTCTCCACCTTACAGCAGAACCAGTGCTTGTTTGTTTGAAGATTTGAAAATCTAAATCTTTTTTCTTTTTTAACTTGCCTACGCTAAGTTCCAGGTTGACCTTAATTTCTTGATTTTTATTGTTCTGTACCGTTTCTCCCTCAGAGCTGCGGAGAGTTATTTTTACCTTTTGTTATCCGTTTTATTTCCAGGCCCCCGCCAGTGTTTGTGAGGAGGAAGACTAATCTGCCGCGCGCTGGATGACGTCCACTCGGCCTTGAGCGGGCCGAGCTCGGCGAGCGCGAAAGCGAGCGTCTGAAAGCGAAGCGCCTCGGTTCAGCGTTTCCTTTTTTCTGCGTCCCGTCTCCCGCGTCTGGCGTTTCATCAGCCCTGTGAGGATGGCCCTCTCAGCTTTTCCCCGGAGGAGGACAGCTCTGTGTTGATCCAGGAAGTGTGTGAGAGAAAAGGGGAGGGGGGGGTTGAGAGAGAGGGAGAGAGAGGGAGAGAGAGGGGGAGAGAGAGAGAGAGAGAGAGAGAGGGACGTGTCGGGCGGGCGGTCTCCAGGACGATGTCCTGGAAGAGGAACTACTTTGCGTCGGGCAGCAGCGGACTCCAGGGGATCCTGACGCCCAGGAACATGACGTCCATCGCCCCCAGCAAAGGGCTGAGCAACGAGCCGGGCCAGAACAGCTGCTTCCTCAACAGCGCGCTGCAGGTGAGCGCGCCCGCTAACACGCTAACGCGCCGTCGCCGAGGTAACTGCAGCAGAGCGCGGCAGGCGAGCACATCGGTAAACATACACACACACACGCCCACACGCGCACACACAGGCACATATATACACACACCTACACGCAAGCACATATATACACACACGCACACACAAGCACATATATACACACACACGCCCGCACACACATACACACGCGCACACACAGGCACATATATACACACACACACAAGCACATATATGCACACACACACACCCACACACGCACACACAAGCACATATATACACACGCACACACAAGCACATATATACACACACCCACACGCGCACACACAAGCACATACATACACACACACACACACACTTCACAAGCTCTGAATGCATACACGCACACACACACTTTACTAGCTGCAAATGCGTACACACACACACACGCAGTCATGTGCTGCAGGCGAGCACATCAGTAAACATACAAGCGCATACACACACATGCACGCACATACGCACACACACACATACTCGCATACACACGCGTACACACATACACACGCACGCACATACGCACACACACACATACACATACTCGCATACACACGCGTACACACATACACACGCACGCACATCCGCATACACACACACACGCATACATACGCGTATACACACACACACACACACACATGCATACGCGTATACACACACACACACACACACACACACGCATACATACGCGTATACACACACACACACACACACACGCATACATACACGTACACACACACACACACACACGCGCATACATACGCGTTCACACAAGCACACATTTCACTAGCTCTAAATGTATATACACCCACACAGTGTCACGTGCATCAGGTGAACACATCACTGGGCATACACACGTGTGTACGCACCCACGCACGCATACAAACACACTTTACTGGCTCTAAATGCATACGCACGCACACACAGGGTCTGCGTGTCACGCAGTGACACGGTTTCAGAAACAGAAGGAACAACGTTTAACGAGCAAACATTTACTCGCACGCCTGCGGAGACCCTCGCGGCTCACGAGGACGAGCCGGCTGGCTCCTCACGTCTCTCTGGAGCGGGGGACAGGGGAGAGGGGAGACAGGGCTGGAGTTCTGCTGCAGTCTCCCTCCAAAAGACGTGGCGCACCCAATATGACTTTGGGAGAGTAATGACGAATGTGGACTGAATCTGGCCCAAAACGTAACTCTGGGCTATAAGTGGTGGAACAGTAGCCTAGCTCATGGTTATAAGCCTTGTGGTGGAACAGTAGCCTAGCTCATGGTTATAAGCCTTGTAGTGGAACAGTAGCCTAGCTCATGGTTATAAGCCTTGTGGTGGAACAGTAGCCTAGCGCATGGTTATAAGCCTTGTGGTGGAACAGTAGCCTAGCTCATGGTTATAAGCCTTGTAGTGGAACAGTAGCCTAGCTCATGGTTATAACCCTGTGGTGCTACATTAGCTGAGCTCTGTACTGTCTTGGGTTTGGTTTCACAGAGCCGCAGAGTGCCTCAGTGTGGCTGGAGTGCTGGTAATGTATGCAGTATGGATTCGGTAATCCAGGGCTGCTGCACTGTGCTATACCTGCGGCTGTAGCAGTGCTATGCTGCGCTGTGCTATACTCAGTGTCTGGTTACTGCAGCTCCTGCAGGGGACAGATGCGCACGCTTTCCTTTTGGAGGTATCGTAGGGAGAGGCAAAGCATTGTGGGAAGCCGCAGAGCTACCTCAGTAAGCAAGCAGCCCCTGCAGTGAGCGTGTGAGAGGACCCAGCTGCACAGGCCAGTGCGTGTGCTCTGTGCAGCAGCAGGCAATTGTGACTCAAGGGCATTGTGGGAAAGTGAGGAAAAATATGCAATTTTAATGCTTTTGTGAAGTGACCTTGGATCTGAGAGAGGTGATATATTATTAAAGGCAAATTATTGTTATTACGATTATGATTATTATTATTACTATGTCTGTATGAGAGGTGTGTGTGTGTGTGTGTGTGAGTTTGTTTCTGTTTCTGTGTATGTGTGTGTTTGTTTGTATTTCTGAGTGTGTGTGTGTGTGTGTGTGTGTGTGTGTGTTTCTGTTTCTGTGTGTGTGTGTGTGTTTGTTTCTGTTTCTGTGTGTGTGTGTGTGTGTGTCTGTCTGTTTCTGTGTGTGTGTGTGTGTGTCTGTCTGTCTGTTTCTGTGTGTGTGTGTGTGTGTGTGTGTGTCTGTCTGTTTCTGTGTGTGTGTGTGTGTGTCTGTTTCTGTGTGTGTGTGTGTGTGTGTGTGTGTGTGCGCGTGTGGGTGATGCTAGAACATAGGCCTGCCACTGACCACAGTCACTCTTCAGTGCTCCTGTCATAGCTGGCTCATCTCCTGTACGTGAATGGTGTGGCCGTTTGCCAGTTTCTGATTGTTTTGACCGTTTGGTGATGCTCATGACTTGCACCCAGTTTCATCTGCAGCCTGAATGTGCTGCCTGCAGTTCCACTGAGTCCACTAAACGGCTCCTGCAGTTGCTATATTTGGGTCCATGACGAGGTGATTGGGGATGATTAAACTGCGATTGAGTCAGTTTTGAACCGCCAATCCTAATGCTTTGGGTGTGATCTGACAAATGACTTGACAGCCTGGTTTATTCTAAACAGCTGGCCAGGCTGGCCGTCTACCTCGCGTGCCGCTGCAGAACCGCCACCAGCCGCGCGTCGCTGGTCCGCCGCGGCCAGCCCCGCGGCAGTCTCGGTGGGGGGGGGGGGTGGGGTCGGCTGGCGGAAAGGAAGATGAAAGATAGATGCCGTTGCAGATCTCAATTACGCTGAAAACAGCCCGTCATTGGGCTGCCTGCTGTCTCAGAGTGCTGTGTAATTATCCATATGGAAAAACAGGCCTCAGCCACTTTATAATCCCTTTCAGTGCCGTAAATCACTGGCAATCATGTGTCAGCAGAGTGTGTGTGTGTGTGTGTGTGTGTGTGTGTGAGGAGCGGGCCGTCTGCTGCCAAGCAAGCCCAGCACTTTACCTGGGCAGACAACTGAAAACAGTCATTCCTCCTCTCAGGCGAAATGCCAGCAATCATACGCCAACATCTGAGGATCAGGACTGAGCAGACTTCAGGCAAGCGCCCGGGATTCAGTTTTATTTTGTGTGTGTTTTTTTTAGACCGTCTGCTTGCGCGGTGGAGATTGGTGGAAATGCTACGTAGCAGAGGTCCCCAGACCTTGCAGGGCCTGCTGATGTTCGGTGTTGCTCAATTTTTATTTGACCAGTTAAAGACACGGTTAGCTCTCCTCACCTGGTTTCATGAGACTAAATCGGTTTCCTATTTTTAATGTGAAAACAAAAGTGGGGTGACCCTGCGGCTCTCCAGAACCAGGGTTGGGCTCAGGGAAGACATGGCAGGTCCAGTAACAGTAACGGTCCTGCCATGTGTTTCTTCCACCCCTGGACCCAGCCAGCTGATTTCACTAATCGCTTCTACCTCCTGGCTGAAGGTGACTGGTACAAAATCCCGGAGAGGATTTTTAACTTTCTGAACCTGGAGTTTCCGCCTCTGTGTGTGACTCTGCACATCCGTTTGCCAGCATCGGGCTGTGATTCAAAGTCTGGCTGCGGGGGGAACAGGTGAGTTGCTGTCATGGCAACCCGGTTTTTAAATAAAAAAAAATAAAAGGACCCTTTATTGTTGAAAGCTACGCGACCTGACACGCAGACTTCCTCAGGAGAGAGACGGCGCTCGCTTGCGTGACAAGGTAACGCTTCCTCGTCGCCGCTACTTCCTGTTCTTTGCACTTCGATAGTTTGACAGTTTTTTTTGACCTGGCTGTCTAGATCCATACTCTCAGAACAGGCCACCTTTCAGTGCTCCCTGTGAGCCTTCCTGCCGTAATGTTTCGCCCTGACAGCGTATATAAAGCGTGGGACTGTAATCTCCCAGCATGCCCCGGGGCTTCGCGTCGCTCTGGTCGCTCTTCGCTCGCCCGCCTCAGGGGTCCGTGCCACTTTTCCTTTATTGGCGGCGCTACGCGGAAAGAGGCTCGCGCGGGCGGGGAGGCTGCCTCTGACTCAGTGAGAGTGGCAAGCAGTCACCCCCCCAACCCCCCACGCCACCCCCCCCCCCCACCACATATCCAATAAAAAAAAGTCTGGAAGGAGGGAAGGTGCATTCCAAGAAGATGTTTTAAAAAAGAAAACAGGAAAGCGGGTCGTGAAGGTGAGAGAGCGGGTGGGGGGGGGGGGGGGGGGGCAGGGGACATTCTGGGTGAACTGCGTAGCGCGTGACCCTCTTCCTGAGCGAGAGCTGACCTTCGCTCCCGTGAGTTTCGGCCGCGCGCCCCGCCGTTGGGACGGGGGGGGCTGTGAGCGGGACCCGCTTCCTGCTGCGCTGGGTCCCGCTGGGTCCCGCGGGGGCCCTCAGGGCGGTAAACCTGCCCGTTCCGATCGCAGGAGTCCCCCCCCCAGGAGTGCAATGGGGCCGGAAGGAACTAAAGGCCGACTGGGTGATTATAAATCCACCGTCCACTCTGGAGGGGGGGGGGGGGGGGCCTGCATCTCGCTTCCTGTCCGATGCTTGACGCCTCCCGTGAGCAATGCCGGCGCGGCGAGGGACCGCCTCTTCCCCCCCCGCTCGCGTTCCCGTCTCCTTCATTCGCGTATCCGTTCTGCGAGCCGCCATTTTGGCGAGGTTTCGGCGGAGGGCCGACAGGAGCGCCGCAGACCCCTTAGGCCGGCGTAACCACGGCAGCGTAACCGCGGCAGCAGCCCGGGGGGGAATAAACAGCAGGAGTAACGCATTACCCAGGAATACCCTTCAGGAAGCAGATGTGCGGCGGCCGTGCTGGGGACAGGAAGTGCCGGACCCCCACTTCCTGTCAGACTCTCCTCCTCTTCACAGGCCTTTTTTAGCTGACTGTGCTCATACCCCGTCCAGCGCGGTTTTGGGAAGAGCTGTTCGCTTGAATCTTTTTATTCTCTTTCTCTTCGCTGCCAACGTTGCGTACGCACAAAATGCGATCGAGTCTGGTCAGGAGATTGCCTGTGCCTGTTTTCACCGTGGAACGTACCTATTTTGTGACACATTGTCATGGAAACAACCAGACAAGACGGTAATTATGTTTTCTTTGTTGCTTTACACAGACTTTTTTTTATACATTATAATTTGTGTGGAGTGGTGTTTATTGAAGTGGGTGAGGTTAAGTAGATTTAGGGCTGCTACCCAGCTAACACAAAATGTTCTCACAATGTTGCAGGAATGTTTGGTCAACGTTATAACCGTGCCACAACATGGAAAACAGCATTGTGAGGGCGTTTTTGTTTGGTGGGCGGGTGGCTCATCCTGTTAAGGCGCAGTTTCCAGAGCGTGGACGGATCCCGCGGTGCGGGTTCTGATCCAGACGGCGTCGTCTCCGACCGCGGATGGCGTCCGTCGGCCATGATGTGTCTCCTGCTTATTGGAGGATTCATGCAGGGGACGTGCAGGGGGTGGCACGGCATGGCCGCTCTGGAACAGCCTCTTGTGTGAGGACCTAAAAGGCAGCCAATCAGGCGATGGCGCCTGGTGCCTGGTGCCCCGGGATTGGTTCGGGCGAGCGCTCTCGTGTGTGTGGCGGCTCGCTCAGGCAGGTCCGGTCCTTATGGGGTTATTTTTAAACACGGGGTCAGTTCCCTTCCTGTTTTTGCGCGTGTGAGTGAGCGCGTGTGAGTGAGCGCATGTGTGTGTGTGTGTGTGTGTGTATGTGAGAGCGCTCGGGGGGGTCGTGAGTACTGAGACGAACATCGCGGTGATGTACAGCTGCTCCCCGCGATCCTGCGCAGGTACCCCCCCCACCCCCCCCTCGTTCCCCGCAGGGCGATCGCGAGCACCCACCGCGGTGGTGATGGGTAACGACCTCGGATGGCCTTTGAGCAGCGGGCTGGCCAGATGGGACCCCTCCCCCCCCCCCGCTTCTGACTCCTCCGTGAGGACTGACCCAGCCTACGTAGCGCATGCTAACTGAACGCGCTACTCTCATTACTGTGTTAATGCTCTTAGGCCCCACCACAGGTGCAGTGCCCAGTCTGGTGTTGGGCACATTGTCGGCGGGCGCGAGCGTGGTTCAGTGTGGGCATGCTCAGATTGATGGCGCAGGACTGTGTGATTAGTCCCAGGACTGTGTGATTAGTCCCAGGCTTCACAGTGGCGCTATTACATTTCTCATCTGGGAACAAACACAGTGGGGTTTGGTCCTCCTGTCTGTTCTCTCTTTCTGTATCTTTCTCTTCCAACATCTCTTCTACTCGTCTTCTTTCCTCTTTTTTCCCTTCTTCCCTTCGCTGTCTTTCTCTCTTTATTCTCCCTTCCCTTTTCCCTCTTTGTCCAGCATACTCTACGCCCCCTCTCTCTTCCTCTTCTTTTTCTATTCTTCCCCTCCACTTCTTCCCTTTCTCCACTCTGCTTCTCTGGTCTGCTCTCTCTCTCCCTCTCTCTCTCCCTCTCTCCCTCCCCCTTTCTCTCTCTCCCTCCCTCCGTCCCTCCCGCTGGGGGTACTGTGCTAAGCCTGGTCTGCTCTCTCTCTCTCTCTCCCTCCCTCCGTCCCTCCCGCTGGGGGTACTGTGCTAAGCCTGGTCTGCTCTCTCTCTCTCTCTCCCTCCCTCCGTCCCTCCCGCTGGGGGTACTGTGCTAAGCCTGGTCTGAGAGCTCTTGTCCCAGAGGCATCAGGCTGGAATTGGCGCGTTTTGTTATGTCATCAGTTTGTTTGGTTCCAGTCAGCTTTTCTCTGCTTTCAGCTGCTGCTCTCTGTGTCCTCGCTCACATCCCCCCCCCTGCCAAGGAAACAAGCTGCATCAAAACCATGAGCGGGGGGTGGGGGCTGGGGGTGGGGGGGGGGAGCAGCCACCAACCAGAGGGAACGCCAGAACCGCTCCCCCTCCGAACCACCGGTTCCTCTTTCTCAAACGCACGACCGGCGGAAAAGAGTAAATATTCCTGGTCGCTCGGAAACGGGGGGGAGAACCGGTCCAGATTCCCAGATCTGGGACCGCCGGAATCGGGCTTCAGTCAGGAAGCGCTGCGGCCGGCTCCGAGGTGGCAAATCTCCCAGCCGAGCCGGCGCGCCCACTTCCTGTTCGGAGAGTGCGGGCGAGGGCTGGAGCGAGGGAGGGCAATCGCTCGCCCCTTCCTCACGCTGCGGCCATTTTGTTTGCAGACCAGCGGTGCTGTTGAGCCTCTATGTGGTTAGCAGTATTCTCACTGGTGAGAGGGTCTAATTGCTCTTTTATGCCTTCTGATTTAAAATCAGTAAATGGTAAATACCACTCAGTTGTGTATAATGACGTTGTCGTATTTCTTTTGACTTCATTGTGACTGTTGGCTCGGTCTTGACATGGAAGTGTGTAGGTTGCCCGACAAAATCAGTTGAATAGCATTTTGTCTTTGAACAGGTGTAGGTTGCCCATGTACTGCCCACGTGCGTCTGATTAATTGGAATACTTTTCAGGTTTTGTATGAAACGGCCGGCTTCCTGCTGAAGCGCGTCCGTAGACGACTGCAAACGTTTGGAATAAACTAAATGTTCTTTTGAAACTCTTGGAGAGCTGGCCAGTCGTCCTTTCTTAACATTTACTGGGGGCTTTTCAGCGCCCAAGAGACTTGTGTATTGTCTTTTTTTCCGGTTTTGCAGAGTAATGCGCGTCACAGTGTGAGTGTCAGAGCCTGTACGAAGGACAGGCTGACTTTGAGGCCTTGCGGCCCCCCGAAGCACTCGAGTCGGAGGGGCATTGTGTCGAATCCCTCCGCGTCCGGCCCGGTTGGAACGGCGTACGAGCGAGCACGCGGCTCTCCGCGCCCCTCCGAACCGCCGCGGACGGCCTCGCGTTGGCGCGTCGGTCGCGAAACATTTCGTTTCTCTCTCTCTCTCCCTCTCTCTCTCTCTCTCCCTCCCTCTCCCTCTCCCTCTCCCTCTCTCTCTCTCTCTCTCTCTCCTCTCCCTCTCCCTCTCCTCCCTTCTCTTCTCTCCCTTCCCCCTCTCCCTCTTCTCCCTCTCTCTCCCTCTCTCTCTCCCTCTCTCTCTCCTCTCTCTCCCCTCTCCCTCTCCTCTCCCTCTCCCTCTCTCTCTCTCTCTCTCTCTCTCTCTCTCTCTCTCTCTCTCACTCCCTCATCCCTCCCTTCCTCTCTCTCTCTCTCTCTCTCTCCTCTCTCTCTCTCTCTCTCTCTCTCTCTCTCTCCCTCCTCTCTCTCCTCTCCTCTCTCTCCCTCCTCTCTCTCCCTCTCCCTCTCCCTCTCCCTCTCCCTCTCCTCTCCCTCTCCCTCCCTCTCCCTCTCCCTCTCCCTCTCCCTCTCCCTCTCCTCTCTCTCTCTCTCTCTCTCTCTCTCTCTCTCTCTCTCCCTCCCTCTCCCTCTCCCTCTCTCTCTCCCTCTCTCTCTCTCTCTCTCTCTCTCCCTCCCCCCCCTCGGCCGGTTAATCTCTTCAGAACCGCCGCGTTCAGCCGACGGCCTGGCGGATTACGCGCTGTTCCCGGACCCCGCAGGAAGAGGAGGATTTCGGCTCCTGATGATGGAGCCAGAACTGCAGGCCGCTTAACCGTCCCTTCTGTCCGCACGCACTGACGCACTGACGCGTTTCGTGTCTCTCTATCTTTGCGCTAAGGTCAGGGGTGTAAGACACGAGGTTTGGTAGTGCGGCTGCGTCCGGGTTTTTCTGCAGAAGGCTCCTTTGTGACGCTGCAAAGGAGCAGCAGGGTTCAGGGATTGAAACTAGCACCCGACCAACTGCCAAACGCGGGTAGATTTGTCATTGTGGGGACCAGTTTACCCGACACGGTGTCCTGCAGAAATCAAACTGCCGAAACACACAATGAAGTTCCTGGTAAATTTTTTCATCACACCAAGCACAGTGGCTGGTTCGACAGAAAGTTAGCTTCAGACCCTGAGGTTTAATTTTTTAGATTTAATTTTCTCACAAGAAGAACTTTCTAATCAACCGGTTTTTGCATCGCTTGCGATTTCCTGCTCCCCCACGGTTGCGGTCGTACGTCGGCTGAACGAAAGCAGGACGCTAACGCGTGGATTTAAAGTGAAATAAAAAAAGCGTGATCTGACAGAAGGTTTTTAAAGCCTGCCGTCGCCGTGCCGCCGCTCCAGAAGCTTCCGTCAGGGTGTGGTGGAAGCGGGCCTCGCGTTCGGACAGATTAGCGCACGGCTAGCGGACTTAGCGTGCTTAGCGTGTTGCCGTGTTACAGGGCTGTATTCTGCATGCGTGTGGCGTGACGCGCCGCACCGCGTGTGGAACAGACCGCGCGTTAGCGCTTGGGGGACACCGCATTTCTTCAGAGGAAACCATCCCAACCTTCGTCTTTCTCCCCCCCCCCTTCATCGCACATGTGCGTGCACAACTACTCGGGGCTGTACGCTAACGTTTTTTCCCAAGGAGCGCAGGTAGCTACTCATTAAGTTTTAGGGGCACACTCCTTCTCTTCGCTAAAGAGATCCCAGCTACTAGATATGTAGGCTACTCCATAATAATTTTTCCAGTTATGAAACATCAGTTTTCGGGGGCAAATTCCACAGAGCCCTGCTGCTCTTTTTTCATGAAACCCAAACCGTTATTAGAGGTCGCGTGAGGTCACAGGAAATCCACCTCTGGGGGTCTGGGACGATCCGGCGTGGAGCAGCCCAGCTTTCGGCTGGGGACAGAAAGACTAGCCGAAGCTCACAGTCTGGGACAGCTTGTGAGGTTGTAATTGTCCAAACGAAGTGTTTTTTTTATGGTTCAAGTACGCAATCCGTGTTTATTTCAGGTCATTGTTGCTTCTGGTGCTAGAGAAAGCGTGCTGAATTCCCAGCTGGGTTTGTCCATGCGCTGATAAAGCTTTGACCGATGGGAAGTGTTGATTGGTTAAAAACGATGATCGAGGCTTGGTGGGGGGGGTGGGGGGGGGTTTGGGTTTAGAGTGGCTACGTAGGGCAGCGGGGGATGCTGGAGTAAGACTGTCGGGTGCATGTGTGTGTGTGTGTGTGTGAGCATGTGTGTGTGTGTGTGTGCGTGTGTGTGTGTGTGTGTGTGTGTGTGCATGTGTGCATGTGTGTGTGCGTGTGTGCATGTGTCTGCTTGTGTGTGTGCGTGTGTGCATGTGGGCATATGTCTGCATGTGTGCTTGTGTGTGTGTATGCGCGCGTGTGGGCATGTGTGCTTGTGTGTGGGTGTGCAGGCATGTCTGTGTGTGTGCGTGTGGGCGTGCGGGTGTAGGCATGTGCGCGTGTGGGTAAGTGGGGAGGCGTGGAGCTCCAGAAGCTGTTGAGACGGGGGGGTGCCAGATGGATGGTTGGTGTGTGAGTGGGAAGCTGGGCGGGCCACATCTGTTCCACTGCCGCTGCACATCTGGATGTCGCCACGGCAACGTTAATGCCTCCGACTGACGGCCTGCCGACGCAGGCGCCCGCCCGCCATCCCGCGCGTATACCGCTAAATGCAAAAGTATTTGGACAGCGGGTGTGTAGGTACCCTTAAGTTAAAGCTGACTGCCTACACTTTGACCAGTGTTTTATTTCAGATCCAGTGTGCTGGAGCACAGCGCCACAAAACCACAAAAACTGCGTCCCTGTCCCAACGCTCTTTCATTTAACTGCATACACCCCAGTCCGGGCTCGGTCTCGCCCTCGTCTTCGTCCCCCTCCTTAATTTCTTTTTTTCCCCCTTTTGACAGGTCCTCTGGCATCTAGACATCTTCCGCAGGAGTTTCAGGCAGCTGACCACCCACAAGTGCATGGAGGACTCCTGCATATTCTGCGCTCTGAAGGTACGTCCCCGCGTCCCCGCGTCCCCACGCCTCCACGCCTCCACGCCCTGTGCCGTTTCTCACCGCTCTTCTGATGGGCGGCCAACAAATTCAGAGAAATTTTTATTTGTTTATTTCGGCATTGCTTGTATTTTATACGTTTGCTACCCTGGAGACGCGTGACCTAGTTTTCCACGTCAGGGCTGCAGCTCCCCAGCCTGAACGCACACACAGAATTGTGCGATTCCTGGGAGAAATCGGCTCACGGAAGGCAGATCGATTGCCTGGCTGAAAAATGAAACTGTCAAAAGTGCCGCTTCGTGCACGCTCTACTCCGATTGGCTGGGACGGTCGGTCACGACAACCCCACATTGCCAGTAATTAAAAATTGGCAAACTGCAGTGTGCGATTGCAAATTCCTTACTAATAGGCGGATATTATAAAACTAATTTGCTGAATTAGGTGGTTGTGTTTGCAAGCGTTCTCATTCATAACCAAAGAGTTTGTCCAGTGAAGGCGCATCCAGTCTGTTTACACAGCAGAGCATGTAGACCTGTGTGAGTGAACAGTGTTCAGCACAGCCTGATACGATTCAGACCCCTGTGAGTGAGAGGTGTTCAGCCCCTGTGTGAGTGAGAGGTGTTCAGCCCCTGTGTGAGTGAGAGGTGTTCAGCCCCGTGTGTGAGAGAGGTGTTCAGACCTGTGTGTGAGAGAGGTGTTCAGACCTGTGTGTGAGAGAGGTGTTCAGACAGCGATTTATCGAGGTTGAAAGCGAAGAGTCTCAGGGATTTGGGTGCTCTCCATATCAGAGAAGACCTTTAGATTGAATTGCTTCTCAGGCAGATGAATCATTATACATGTAGCAGATTATGACATAATGAATTTTGCAGATCGCCGTGGTGCGATTTAATTGGTGGGCGTGTTTCGGTCCAAAGTGTTCGGCTGTATCGGAGATCAGTCGAAGCTTAATGACTTTTTAATACGCTAACGAGCAGTTAAGGGTCTTCAGTGGAAAGGCCAGCTCTCCCACGTACGGCATCGTGTGGTTTTCATAAAATCAGAAAGAGGAAATTAACTTTATTAGTGCCACTTGACCGACTGACAATTTCTGTGGAATTTGCTGCAAGGTAAACCTTGGAATTCCTGCATTTTCTAAAATTTGTTTATTTTTTTTAATAATGTCTGGAAGCTGTTATTTGCTCTAATGAAACAGTTTCTATTTGCTGACTTTCTTTGCTTTTGAGGCTTTGAGGGAAAGTTTCATCTTGTGGATGTAAACGAACAGAAAAAAAACACTAAACACTTTAAACATGTAAGAGTGGTATTTTTTGGTAGTTGGTTGATGTATTTATTTTACTTGACTGGTGTTTAGTTGGTGCTCTTTACGAGAGTGACTTACGGTACAGACAGAAGTGTGGGGATCGGGGATCGAAGTGCACTAATTACTTAAAGGGGTGAAGTAGAGTCTCAGGAGGGACAGTGAGTGCAAGAAGTGAAGAATTGATGGACAACTTGCCAATTACTGGGGGGAAGAAAAACTACAAAACTACAAACCCAATGAGAACGAACCCACCGTAAATTAACAACAGTGAAGAAGCACGGGCTCTGGGGTCAGAATGCATCCTGCTGAAGCAGTAGACCTGTGCGGGTCCAAGCGATACACCTGCATCTCCCCCCGCAAGTTGGCACAAACAAATGGTAAATGGACTGCATTTATATAGCGCTTTTCTCCAAAGCACTTTACAATTGATGCCTCTCATTCGCCAGAGCAGTTAGGGGTTAGGTGTTTTGCTCAAGGACACTTCGACATGCCCAGGGCGGGGTTTGAACTGGCAACCCTCCGACTGCCAGACAATCGGTCTTACCTCCTGAGCTATGTCGCCCCACAAGGGCGACATACAAGTCAGAAACATCCCGACACTTGGGCTGGGATGCCACACTTTTCCCATAATCCCTCTGACTCCCTGGCTAGCAGTGCTTTCTTTTTTTTTTTTTTGCTTCAAGCGTGAACTGGGTGTATGACCCCCCCCCCCCAATTCCTGGAGGACCCTGGAGGCTACTGGTCTCGTCCCTCTGCTTGTCCTGGGGGGCAGGAAAGAGGGGGTTTGAGAGCAGTATTTAACCCCATAAAAAGGGGTTTAAAGACACTTTTTAATTTTTAATTTTTTAAAGCACCAAATGGTGTCCAAAGAGCCAAAATGGCGGCAGGCTTCCCCTTGGTCCTGAATGCTCTGCCATCGCCACATGCGCGTGGCCCGTTCCCGCCTGATCATCGTCAGCGTCTCTCCCTTAAGTAATCTCCGGACCGTAAGAGCCGTTGTGTGAGGCTCGACATGCAGGTTATTTAAATTTTACGACCTGCGGTTGTTCCCGAGAAGATTGGGTTCAGGGCACTGGGGTGCCTTACATCAGACTTTTATTTACTGGCCTTCAGGGCAAATGTGAGATTGAGATGACATTGTTGTTTTGGGGGGGCAGGGGGTTATAATGGATAGATGGATAGTGAGCTTCAGATTTCACATCAGGTCCATGAAAGTGAATTTTGATGGGCCTTCTTTCTCTCCAAATTTCATGTAGAGCCACAGCGTTGTTGCGTGCGTGTACCTCTCAGAAATATGAGTGTTAAGGCATCGTAAAACTTCAGCTAGTGCTTCTGAAACCGTTTGATTTGATCTGTGAAGAGGGGAGTGGGCTGGGTGATGGTCACTCCTGCTCTAAGTGGGGGGAGGGGGGGTTAATTGGGTATGAAGGGTCAGGGAGGTTCCGTAGAACAGGACCATCAATATCAGCTCAACCTGACCCCCCCCCCATGTATCCGCGCGCTCTCTTGTGATCCACGGGGACGTTTATTAACGGTGTCAATGTTCGGCCATCAAACTTAAGCAGAGACATCCCTCAAGGCCTCGGGTCATTGGCTGGCCATGAATCGGAGGGAAGTGTGACATCACGTAGCGCCTCTGCTTGCCACTTGAGTGGGTGTGAAGGACCTGGGCGGGGCAGGCCCATATTTCACTCCTCACTGCGATGTGCGCAGGCCTCTGTAGAGCCACATTCTCTTCAGTTTAGTAAGAGATGCCACAGCAGGGAGGGGCGGAGGTAGAGAAAGAAGGGGAAGGAAAGGGAGTGAGAGAGAAGAGGGGAGGGGGGCCAGAGACTGAAGGGTGCAGTATGTATGCTTTTTTAAGAACACTTTTGTTCATATTTGGTAGTTTCCTTTACATCCTGACAGATATCAAAAACATTTTAAGCTCTAAGAAAAAAATTTGGTTTCTCTGGCTGCCCCAGACTTCTCTGACTTCATTCAGACTATGAATATGCGCAGTTATACATTACGCACTTGTGCCTGTGTGTTGTTGCAGAGCATCTTTGCGCAGTTCCAGTTCAGCAGCGATAAGGTGCTGCCGTCGGACGCCCTGCGCAGCGCCCTGGCCAAGACCTTCCAGGACGAGCAGCGCTTCCAGCTGGGCATCATGGACGACGCCGCCGAGTGCTTCGTAAGCCCCGCCTCCTCTGCTGACCCCCCCAAAAAAAACACTTCACATTTCAGAGACTTGTGCACATGAAAACAAAACCACATCGACAATGAGCAGCGTCGAGCAAAACGACTCACAAAGCCGCTTCATATTGTGTGTCATGGGGCAGGTATTGTGAGCCAAGATATTTATGCTGAATCTAGATGTACGATACCTTTTTTTAAACCTTTTTTTCCCCCCTCTTATTCATGCTTAAACATGCAGTTCCTGCCACATTTTAATTCAGTTCATGTTAAAACACTGATGTTTTTTATCAGGGAATATAGTAAAGTCCTGAACCAGGTAAATTTCGCCACTCGTTGCTGACTCAGGTAGCGACGGTACTTTTTTGTTGCCGTTGCTCTCCCACGTCGCTACCGGTCTCGCACCTCTCTCCGCACCTCACGCCGTTGGGGGCGGGGTTAAGGTGCTGGTCTCAGGCTGTTAGGGGCGGGGTTAAGGTGCTGGTCTCAGGCTGTTAGGGGCGGGGTTAAGGTGCTGGTCTCAGGCTGTTAGGGGCGGGGTTAAGGTGCTGGTCTCAGGCTGTTAGGGGCGGGGTTAAGGTGCTGGTCTCAGGCTGTTAGGGGCGGGGTTAAGGTCCTGGCTCTTGCCGTGGGGGTGGGGTTAAGGTGCTGGTCTCAGGCTGTTAGGGGCGGGGTTAAGGTGCTGGTCTCAGGCTGTTAGGGGTGGGGTTAAGGTGCTGGTCTCACGCCGTTAGGGGCGGGGTTAAGGTCCTGGGCTCTGCCGTTGGGGCGGGGTTAAGGTGCTGGTCTCAGGCTGTTAGGGGCGGGGTTAAGGTGCTGGTCTCAGGCTGTTAGGGGCGGGGTTAAGGTGCTGGTCTCAGGCCGTTAGGGGCGGGGTTAAGGTCCCGGGCTCACGCCGTTAGGGGGCGGGGTTAAAGTGGCTGTGCTTTTGCTGGGCGGTGCTGGCGGTTCTGTGGGAGGAACAGCAGGGCTGCCAGATGGTGCGATATCCTGGTCGAGGGTCATTCTTGCTGCTCTCATCAGAATTTGGGTGACTCATGAGACAAGCTGGTGCCTGTGCCAGGCAGTATGGCGAGTTGAACGTGTACACACACACACACATGCGAGCCCGTCACGCGACCCACACACCACGACGGGTATAACGCACACACACATGCGCAATCCCCCCACTGCCGTGGGCCCGCGGTACTAACGGCCTGGCTCAGCTGTAGCCGGACATACAACGAGCCACGTCCCTAACGGCTTAGTGACGTCACAGCCGCCTAGCGTCACCAGTCCCGACAGCCACGCACAGCATTAGGGAAACGAGCAGGTCACACACAATCTGCTACTTAGACTGAAGCAGGACATGCGTCGACAGAACACGCAGCATGCACACACACAGTACGTATGCTGTATTGCACATTCAAGCTGCTACACACAAATTGGTGCAGCCAAGACTGGCGCCGTGTACACACACGACACCACACACACGCACGTTCTGTGACTAACACACACACACACGTGCGCACTCGCCCGTGTACACACACGACACACACACGCACGTGTATAAACACACACATACTGTAATTATCCTATATTTCCCTCTCTCACTGTCTCGCTGTGGGGCCCTGCGGGTCAGTTTGTTATACTGGGGGCTTCTGGCTCAAAGCTGCGAGGCCCTGGCCTTACAGTTACTGGATTAGCCCGATCGCTCCCTTATATCTGTGCTTATTTGTGATCGATACACAGCCGCTCATATTGCTGCCCTGTGCCCAGTACAGTCCTTAGCGCAATGCATTATGGGAAACGAGCAGGTGTACATTATACAGTAATTAAGTCATAATTAGATCAGTGAAGTCAGGGGAATGGTTTGCGACCAAAACGATCTGGCACGTCAGTCCTTTAACAGTTAGCTAGTACGCTGTTATTTTTCTTTTTTTAAAATCTTCCAACGCGTTAATTTATTAAACAAACTTTGGCTGGCAGCCAAAGACTGGCGCTGCTGCGCGTTAGTGCTCTTATTTAGGATCCCACTCCTCGTTTAGCTGCCGCCATGTTCTGCTGACTGTGGAAACATCCGATAAACTGCAGGTTGGCTTTTGATGCTACGGACTGAAGATTTGTGGTGACAGATGCTATGCATTTAAAGCATTTAAGGTTTATTGTAGAAGTCTCAACTCTGTGGTTTATCTGTGTTTCTCTGCGAAACCCTAGAGTTGCAGTCCCTAATTGTGGTTTAGTGGTCCGACCGCAACCTGAACTTGGAGACCCTTTGTATAAACCCATTAAACGTGCCCAGTACTGTCTCCATTATTGGCTTGTACAGCTTCATTTCTCAATTTGTGTGCACTTTTCATCTTACAAATGAAAAATGTGAACATGTTGACCGGGGTCATTTAATAGCCACATTTCATCTACATCAAACCCTTAGAAGCTGATTTTTGCTAAAATTGTTTGTGTTAGGATTGGGGACTGAGTTGTGACCCTGGGACAGTGTGTTTGGGGCCTTGAAACGCTTTAGCTGGTAGCACAGGAAGTGTGGGAACCCTTCTCTGAGTCACTTGTTTCGAGAATTGAGCGTAGAGGAGCTGGAGCGGCTAACCGTTTAGCCTTCCGGCTGCGTTCATTAACCAAAATAAATAAATAAATGTGCTGGATGGAGGACGTCTGTGTTGGCTGTGGCTGTATAGGCCTCAGGACCCCCTAAGCGTGTTTTGTGTCGGGACCTATAACGTGATCGATCGCTGTAGGTCCCCGCTGTGACGGAATCAAACGCTCCTGATGAAATATACATGTCCCCGCTCCCCGCTGAGCTGCTCCTGCTCACACCGGTGTGACGCGCGCTCTGGGAGTGAAACATGAATGAGGAGTGTGGCTGTGCAGTCCCCCCTGCTGTATACACACACACACACTCACACACACACATATACACGCACCCTCGCACACACACACACACACACGCACGCGCACGCACACACTCACATGCACACGCACGCGCACACTCACACTCACACACACATGCACACACACGCACACTCACACACATACACACACGCACACTCACACTCACACACACACTCTCGCACACACTCACACGCACACACGCACACACACATGCACGCACATGCAGACACACACACACGCACACACACATGCACACACACACACACACACACACACACTCTCGCACACACGCGCACATGCAGACACACACACATGCACGCACACACATTCACTCTCTCACACACACACACAAGACACATGCACACCCATACACACACACACTCACACACATGCACACACACACACACACACACACACACACTCACATGCACACACAAACACACACACATTGTCTATCCCTCTCTCACACACACACACGCTGGCAGGCGTATTTGCAGGAGTAATGATCCCTGACTCCTGCAGGAGAACATCCTGATGAGGATCCACTTCCACATCTCTGCCGAGAGCAAGGAGGACATCTGTACCGCCAAGCACTGCATCCCGCACCAGAAGTTCGCCATGACGCTCTTTGAGCAGGTAGGCCCCACCATGACGCTCTTTGAGCAGGTAGGCCCCGCCATGACGCTGTTTGAGCAGGTAGGCCCCGCACCAGAAGTTCACCATGACGCTGTTTGATCAGGTATAGGGGCGACATAGCTCAGGAGGTAAGACCGATTGTCTGGTAGTCGGAGGGTTGCCGGTTCAAACCCCGCCCTGGGCATGTCGAAGTGTAATTGAGCAAGACACCTAACCCCTAACCCCTAACTGCCTGCGAATGAGAGCATCAATTGTAAGCGCTTTGGATAAGCGCTATAAAGCAGTCCATTACCTCTTTACCATTAGGTAGGCCCCAGTTAGGCCTTAAAGAATAAGTTGGAACATAATGGCGAGCCTCCTGAAATAGCACGACACCCTGTTTTTGGGGAGCGGACCCAGCCTGACCAGCCCTCGTTACCTTTCAGTGCGTCTGCAGCAGCTGCGGTGCCACGTCGGACCCCCTGCCCTTCATTCAGATGGTGCACTACATCTCCACCACCTCCCTCTGGTAAGACCTGGGACACCGCTTGGGGGCGGGGTGGGTGGGATGAGGTCACTGCTTAGGGGCGGGGTGGGAGTGATGAGGTCACAACTTGGGGACGGGGTTGGTGTTATGAGGTCACCACTTATGGGTGGGGTTGGAGGGATAAGGTCACAGCTTGCAGGTGGGATTGAAGGGATGAGGTCAACGCTTGGGGCCCGGGTTGGTGGGATGAGATCACCAATTGAGTTGCTGGGGAAAACGGGCGACCAGGTTGGTAGAGGAGGCCCATCCCAAGCGATTCCGAGCTGAAATGTACACCCGGGCGGACGCGTGTTCAGAGCCCGTGTTCCGGACTGATAGGAAGTGGCAAATGGAGCGATCATTTCACCCTTACGGCCTGACGGTAAATACAGGCTAAATGACTTCCTGACCTTCCTGCCTCACGTAAACGTTTCAGAGGAGAGGAAGGTTCGTTTGGGACACGGGGGTGGGTCGGGGCGCCGAGGGGCGCCACAGATTCCACCGCCGTTGAAGAACGGGGCGCGACCCCGAAGCCTTTACTCCTCCCCCTCGGGACCGAGCAGCCTTCGCCTCCTCTTGCCCGAGTCGATGAAACGACGTTAGCTAGCCGAGCTCAAAGCTGCTAAATGAGCGTGCGGCGCTGGGTGAATATTCTGTCGCCTAGAAACCAGTAATAGACCTTTTCATCACAGGTTATTAGCTGTCATTGTGCCTATCTGGGCTGGGGGTGGGGAGGGGGGGCTGCCCTTGAGCTCAGATGAATCATGTGCCCCCCGCCCCCCCCCCCCCCTTGTGGTGGGGAGGGTAAACGGTTGGCGGAGGGGGTGCGCACGCTGCCCGTAGGCGCCTGGCGATGCCTGCAGCCACTGAGGTCTAGAGCAGGACAGGTCCCCATTAGTTATGTCTGACAGGAGTGTGTGTTAGGTCCCCATTAGTTACGCATGACTGAAGTGTGTGTTCGGTCCCCATTAGTTATGTGTGACAGGAGTGTGTTAATGTGCAGGAGCAGGGTCTGTTTGTGACACGCCGTTCACTGAGCTCATGGCCCCAAATGCAAATGAGACGACTTCTCTGTCACCACAGACAGACCGATCCCAGCCTACGCAGTGATGCATGTACACACAACACACACTCACACACAAAACACGTACACACATGCATACACGCGCGCGCACACACACACTTGCATACGCACGCACACATGCACACACGCACGTACACCCATGCGCACACACACATACACACAGTGTGCAGTGAGCTCATAGCTCTGAGCCTGTAAGGTGTGCAGAATGGGACTGAGAGCTGGTGTGGCCTCCCTGGGGAGCCGGATGCAGGCCTAGCTGGCTGTGCCGCAGCGTAGCCGCACTAAAGATCCACACTGAAGATCCACACTGTGTTTGGTGGGGTCAGGTGGGGTAGGGTGGGCTGGAGTGTGTGGTGCCTGTGGGGTGGGCTGGAGTGTGTGGTGCCTGTGGGGTGGGCTGGAGTGTTTGGTGCCTATGGGATGGGCTGGAGTGTGTGGTACATGTGGGGTGGGCTGGAGTGTGTGGTACCTGTGGGGTGGGGTGGGGTGTGTGGTGCCTGTGGGGTGGGCTGGAGTGTGTGGTGCCTGTGGGGTTGGGGTGAGGTTGGAGTAGGCTGAGTGTGTGGTGCCGTGAGGTGGGTGAGGTGAGTAGGCTGAGTGTGTGGTACCTGTGGGGTGGGGTGAGGATGGACTGTGCTGGGCTGTCTGAGCCACACCTCTCCGCTCTGGCTGTGAAGCTCGATGGCGGGTTGGTGCAGTGGAGCGGGACAGAGCTGTGCAGACTGAGCACTGTTGCTGGGTAATTACCCGCAAACACGAGGAGCTGTACAGTCACACACGCAGCACCACATCCCGCCCCTCACACACACACACACCACACACACACACACCACACACACACCTCACACACACACATCTCTCTCTCTCACACACACACACCCACACACACACACACTCTCTCACACACACACACACTCTCACACACACACACACTCTCTCACACACACACACACTCACACACACACACACTCACACACACACACTGCTGCAAGGCGCTCTAACTCTCCCCTGCTATGCGTCCGATGCAGCAGGAGCCGGGAGAGGAGAGGAGCTCAGGAGCGTCTTCGTCCTGCAGCACTCTGAGCTACGCAAGCAGCCGCAGCTCCTGCCTGCTTCCTCAAGGACGTCCCTGCCGTCCTTACAAACCCCCCCCCCCCCCCCCTTAACGCCCCCCCACTCCGCACAGTCAAACGGACCTGGCCAGGGGAAAGCAAAGCGTCCCATCGCACCGCTAACACAGAGGTTCACACACTTAGCGGTTTTCCCCACCCGCAGGGCACTGAGCCCGAGTTAGCCTAGCAGCCTCTCCCCGCCGTGTTAATGCGTAATGTGCGCTGAAAGCCGCGCACGGGTAGGTGTGCGCCGACAGCATGTATAATGTAGGACAGAAGCGCCTTTTACAATCGTCTCCAGGGGAAACCGTATCACCACCGGGTGAGAAAACAACACAGTTTTCAGCGCGTCGGGACAGGGCCCGCGTGGACCTGCGCGATCGCTCTGCCCGAAAAACACACCCCCCCCTGCCACTGGACCGGTTCCAGAGGGCCACTTGCTGCTGACAGGGGCCCATCCACGCAGGACCAGGCCGCCAGTCCACCCCGTGGGCGGGGCCAGCCGTGCGACGGCGGCCACTGATTGGCACGTGCTGAGCGCGGTCACTGGAGAGTCTTAATCAGCCGCTCGCCCCCCTCGCTGAGTCACTCTGACGCTGGCGAGGCGGTGTGCGGTGGGCGTCGCTCGCTCTGCTCTGGGGGGGGCACAGAACGGCGGTGTGGGGTGGCAGTGGGTGGCAGAGGCGGTGGCGGAGGTGGCGTGGGGGCGATTGCGATTGTGATTGATGGGAAGGTCTTTATCGCTGTTTGTTTTGTGCACAGAAATGTTGCCGTGAATCACCCTCCTCCTCCATCACTGCAACGGTCACATTAAAAACAGAGCAGTGATATTATAAAAGACGAGTGAGGAGGGGAGGTACTCAGCCGTAGCGTCTCATCCAGCCCTGGTGTGTAATCGGCTGTCGTCCGCACTGCGGCCTGCAGTTACAGTCTAAAGGACATGGCTGCTCGTGAATGGCCTGTTATGAGTCAGAGCGGGTGATCTCACTGCCCGGCCACCGGTGTTCCCGCAGGTGTTTGTTTATTAGGAACTGTGGTGGCTGTGGGTTATGGGCCAGCAGACAGCGATGGGGCTGAGGGTGGGGAGGTGGGGGGGTGGGGTGGGGGGTGATGATGAGAGTGAAGCAGGTGACTGGTTGTGTGTAACTGTAGCATGTAAGTGAAGTTGTGGGTGACTGAAGCTGGTGAGTATAGTTGTGGGTGACTGTGAAGCAGATGTGTGGAGCTGTGGGAGACGGTGAAGCAGTTGACTGTAGGTGACTGAAGCAGGTGGTTGTGGGTGACGTTCGGTCCGATGGCGGTGGCGGTGCCCTGATGGTAAAATGGCGGCCTCTCTGTCCCGTTGCTCTGCAGTAACCAGGCCATCCGCATGCTGGAGTGCCGGGAGAAGCCCACGCCGGACATGTTCGGAGAGCTGCTCCGCAACGCCAGCACCATGGGGGACCTGCGCAACTGCCCGGTGAGCCTGCCCCGCCGTCGCCACGGCGACTCGCCCCTGCAGCCCCCCTACCGTACCTTACCCTACCTAACCCTAACCCTATCTCACCCTACTCTACCATACCCTACCGTAACCTGCTGTACCCTACCGTACCCTACCCTGCCCTACCATAGCCTGCCTACCTAACCCTAACCCTACCCTACCATACCCTGCTTTACCAAACCTTATCCTACCCTACCCTAACTCACCCTACCCTACCCTACCTTACCCTATCCTACCTCACCCTACCCTACCCTATCTCTCCCTACCCTACCTCACCCTAACCCTACCCTACTCTACCCTGCTTTACCCTAACTCACCCTGCCCTACCCTACCCTATCTCACCTCACGCACAACTGTGTCCCTGTTCATGTTCCGTCAGTTCAATCAGTCTTTAGTGTGGACAGCCAAGTTATTTCCCTGAGTGAGCTGCTTTCTGAGATACCGTATTTAGCACCTTCACATTCCTCCGCTCGGTCTCCTTTGGAGCGGTTGAGCTAGCGAGCGGTGTGATGAAGTGGAGAGAGAGTCGGACTCAGAACGGGGCGGGTTCGAAGCGCGCCGAGACGCGTCCTCTGTGCAACAGGTGGGCCGGCTTGTTTACCGCGATGCCGCCACCGGCAGCAGAAGCCGCGGGTGAGTCAAAGCCGGGGCAGAGAGAGGCGGACCGGCTGCTGGGGGGGGGGGGAGTGGGGACCGGCTGCTCCTGGCACACGCGGCGCGGAGAGAGAGAGAGAGAGAGAGAGAGAGAGGCAGCCGCTCTGCCAGCATGGCCCTGGCGTATGCTCTCCACCGCGCGTGTGAAAAGCATCGCGGGGGCGCGGTCCGGAGCGCGGTGGCGGCGGCCTGCCGGAGCGCGGGGGGGGGGGGGCCGGAATGCTAATGGCGGGACGGCCGCAAAGAAGAAGGGGGCCTTTGTGAAGAGGGGGCCTGGGAACGGCCACCCCCCCAATACAAACACCCCCCTCGCTGCACCATGGCAACGCTGACCATCAGGCCCATGAAAAGCTTTTTTCACCAATGGCCTGAGGGCCTAAAGACTCGCATATTACCCTGCACCGGCTCAGGCCACTTTGACCTTGACAGCTCCCCAAGGTCAAACAGCCACCATATAGTGATCTCTAAATGTAGCTCTCCCCTTTGGTATCCTGACTGTTCAACTCACACATCGCCTTTGCATCCAGTCTCTTCAGTTGTAGGTTTTTGCATTAAATTGGATGACTGCATATATAGCCTTATCCACTACAGTCCTCTCATTGCCAGCAGTTAGGTAGGTGTTTGCTCAGGACATTGACATCCCAGGGGAGTTGAACCGCAACCTCGATGGAAGCTTACGATTAAAGTGATATTCCTTGTGTTAGTGGATAGTTAATCTGGAAACAGAGAAGGTGGTGTGATGTTGGGAACTGGAGACTGGTTTAAGACCGTTTGAAAGCGTCAGCTGTTTTTGGTCGGCGTCCCGGGACTGTGGTGAGGCTGGCCGTGGGAAGACGCCGCGCCGCCGTTGTGAGGGGGAACCCGCCTCTGTTTACGGGGAGTTTGGCCCGCGCTTAATCCCTGCCTGTCACAGGCCGTCACCGAACCGGGCCAAATACCCCGCCCCCCTTTCACCGGACCGGGCCAAATACCCCGCCCCCCTTTCACCGGACCGGGCCAAATACACCCCCTTCCCCCCCAAATCACCCCCACGGACCGGGCCAAATACACCCCCCCACGACCGGCCAAATACCGCCCCTCACGACGGGCCAAATACACCCCCTTACCGACCGGCTAAATACCCTCCCCCACCCCGGTTTCTCGGAAAACACAAAGCGCAAGTGCTTCCTCCCCGGGGCCACAGGGTCGCCGTGGCATTCACCTGCCAAAGCTCCACCCCCCCCTGACGGACCCCGCGGAATGTTCCAGAAGCTTTGAGCGGGACGGGCTAGCCCATCTCCCTTACGCACTGCACTTAGCATTCTGCTTTGCTTACCGTACGCTCTCTCTGTGTACAGGAAGTGTTGTCATATCCTGTGCAGTTGGTGTTGTGTGTGGGAAAGTTGTATTGATAGAACATTAGATTGTGATGATTTGTTTTGCCCTGTGTGTGTGGAGGAGGCGCTTGCATGATCACCCTAATTGCCCCAGAGGGCGGGTCAGAGTCGTATTGAATTGAATATCGTTTTTCAGTTCTGCGGTTTGTGTGGTCGTGATGCAGTCAGAGGTCTGAAGACGGTGGTCACCCCCTTGATGTCATCACTGGATGTCATTATTGGGCGTGTGTGGGAGCTCAGAAGTGTGTGGATTATTGAAGTGTGTGGGCATGTATGTGTGTGTAGCACTGGGAAAAAAACAGTGATGTAATGTGCTGTTTTTTCTCTCTCTCTCTCCCTCCCTCCCTCTCTCTCTCTCTCTCCCTCCCCCCCTCTCTCCCTCCCTCCCCCCCCCTCTCAGGCTAGCTGATGTCGTGTGAGAATCCTAGACTCACATCGGCTGGTGTGACTCAGACCACCCCTGATTGGCGAGGCGATCACAGCCTGGCACGCCTGCGCTGGGAGACGTGGACCACTCCCCACGTCCTCCGCCCCTCCCAAACCGCGCCACTCCCACCAGCCGGGTCGCATCTCCACCTGCGTACCTGGGCGATGTAAGGACCAGCCCCCCCCCAAACCCGCCAGTCGCGTTCACCCACACCGCCTGCACCGGGCCCGCCCTCCCCAAACCCCCTCGCCCGTCCGGTCGCAGAGAGAACCTGAGCTTGTGACTGAGAGGGAAGCTAAGGGGAGCCTCGCGCATCGCGCCGGGTCAGCTAGCTCCTCCTGACCTGCAGAGGGCGCCACTCTGTGTCCGCACGCCGCCGCGTTTCGAGAGCGCTCTCCGCCGTGTTTCCGGGCCGTGCGTGTAACGGGACCGCGGGAGGGGCGCTACGCTCGCGGGCCGCGGGGGCGGAAGTCCTGGCGAGGAGATGCGCCGCACAGAGAGCTTTAAGGACACGCGAACACACACACGTTTAGAACATGGCCCTTTCAGCCCAATGGAGCCTCTTTCCGTTTCCATGGCAGCGCTCCAAAAATAGCTTTATGACAGCGCGACAGCGGCTTCCAGTGTTCAGGCGCACTGAGCTGCGGTGGCTTTGGTGTTCAGCCGTAATGAGGGGGGCTGGCTGGGTTCTTGAGGACAAGTCAGCAGGGGGGCCCGTCACTGTGCTGGGATGATGATGACTCTGTGCCCTCTCTCCCCCCCCCAGCTTTCTACAGAGTGACGGAGGACAAGGCCAGGCAGTCGGAGCTCTACCTGGTGGGCATGGTGTGCTACTACGGCAAGCACTACTCCACCTTCTTCTTCCAGACCAAGATCCGCAGGTGGATGTACTTCGACGACGCCCACGTCAAGGAGGTAAGCGGGGGCAGCTCTTGGGTGTGTGTGTGCGCGTGTGTCGGTGTGTGTGTGTGTGTGCGTGCGCGTGTGTGTGCTTGCTGTGGATTGCATCTCATCCTTGAACAGTGCTAGGGTTCCCTCAGGAATGAATCATCCATTGTGTGTGCTTCCCCCCCCTGCTGCTTGTCGCTGTGAATCTCTCTGACCCCCCTGGTGGTAGAGACGTATCAGCCTGCGGTGTGCTCGTCTGGTAGCACCTCCCCTTGTGATTCGGTGGAGGTCTTGCTAACCTACTTAAGAGCTTGGTTTGGGTCGGACTGTAATGCGTTATTAGCTAGGAGTGTATGGGATGTAATGGAGTGTTTCAGTTGGGTTTGTAGCATGGTTTTAATGGACCGTTCGGTAGAGGTGTAATGGTTTAATTGGGTATTGGGCAGAGGTGTAATGGGGTATTGGGTAGAGGTGTAATGGGGTTTAATGAGCTGTAATGGGGTGTAATGGCTGTAATGGGGTTTAATGGGGTATTGGTAGAGTGTAATGGAGGTTTGTAGAGTGTAATGGGGTTTAATGGGGTATTGGGTAGAGGTGTAATGGGGTTAATGAGAGCTGTAATGGGGTATAATGGGGTATTGGTGAGTGTAATGGGTATGGGTAGCTAAATGGGGATGGTGGGTAATAGGTGTGGTTTTTGAGAGGTGTAGTTAGGCTTTTAATTTAATGGGGCAGTGGGTATAGCTGTAGTGCAGATAGGGGTTGGTGGCTTGCGCAGGGCTGTGTTGCTGCATTGCAAACAGGGCTTTAATGTGATAATGGGCTGGCTGCCCTGGATCAGGCCCAGTGCAAACAAAGCAGCTTTTTCACCTCTCTGAAAGGCCGGCATGTGAGCCATAGAGCTTCCATTGCGGTGGCAGAAAACAAGGAAATCCCTCCTTTGTTTTAGCCCCTACCGAACGGGAGGGCGTGGCGTGGGGTGGGGGGGCAGGGGCACGTGCGGCCAATGAGAAAGCAGCACCACACTGATGCTGTGTTCAGAGACCCCCACACACACACACACACACACACACACACACACACACACTCACACACACACACACACACACACACACCCTGGACGCAGTCTGCTCTGATTGAACGGGACCGGTGGATCCTCCCGTCAGAGCCTGACTCAGTGGGTCGGCGGGTGGGAGTGGAATCCGTTCTGTTTCGGACAGAAACTGCCTCTCCTAAAACTGGAAAAAAAAAAAACCCCAAACTGGGTGTGTACCGCATCCCACGCTGCGACTACATAACCTCACTCGCCGGGCTCTGTTTTTCACATCTGACGCACGTCGTCGTCCGCGAGCTCGTCCTTTCGAAAGGCGGCGGCCGAAGGTCGAGGATCTCGGTTTGAGAGAGCTCTTCCAGCGCGGTCTCTCGGTCCTGCTCTTCAGCCGCGCTCCTGGTTCTCCTCCCGGCAGATCGGGCCCAAGTGGAAGGACGTGGTGTCCCGGTGCATCAAGGGCCACTACCAGCCCCTGCTGCTGCTCTACGCTGACCCCCGGGGGACGCCCGTGTCGGTGCAGGACCTGCCCACCCACCTGGACCTGCGGCACTACAACAAGGCCTACTACGACAGCGAGGACTCGGGTACGACGCGGGGGGTTTGGGCGTACGGTGGGAGGAGCCGTCGCGTACTCTCTGACGTGAACCAGTCATCGTACTTTGTGGCGGAGGGCAAATTCTTTTTATTGGCTGAGTTAAAGTTGATGATTGGCAGCTCATTGTAGCTCCACCTATTATGGGTTTTATAGCATTATGCGCAAACAGCTCAGCCACAGAAGTGATAGTAGAGGGGCTAAGGGCTGGTTGCTAACAACACTACAGGGAGGCTGCATGGTGTAGAGGTTAAAAGAGTTTGCCCTGTGTCTCAGAGGCTGCCAGTTTAATTCCTAGGTGAGGCACTGCTGTCGTACCCTTGAACAATATGCTTAACCTGAATAGCTTCAGCAAGATATCTAGCTGTAAAATGGACATTGAGGTAAACATTGTCTATATGTTTATAAAACTCTCAGGTATTCAGTTTTCTGCCTTTTTTTTGTTTCTTCTTTCTCCTAATTTCCTGTGTCCAGGCCGGGAGCCGTCCATCTCCAGCGACACCCGGACGGACTCGTCGACGGACAGCTACACGTACAAGCACTCGCACTCGCACCACGAGTCCATGGTCAGCCACTTCTCCTCCGACTCGCAGGGCACGGTCATCTGTAACCCCGACGACACGGCCTCGCAGAGCAGCGTGGAGACCGCAGGTACCCGCCCGCCCCACACACTGACCCCCCTGGGACTCCATTACCCATAACCCCCCTCCCTTCCCCCACACCTGTCACCGTCTGATGACATCATCATCCCACACCACACTCAGGTTGGACTCCATTACCCATAACCTCCCTCCATAACCCCCCTCCCTCCCCCCACACACGTCGCCATCTTATGACGTCATCATCCCACACCGCTCTCAGGTTGGACTCCATTACCCATAACCCCCCTCCCTTCCCCACACACATCACCGTCTGATGACATCGTCATCCCAACCCCTCAGGGTGGACTCCATTACCCATAACCCCCCCTCCCTTCCCCCCACACACGTCGCCGTCTGATGACATCATCATCCCGCACCCCGCTCTCAGGCCGGGCCGTGACCTCTTGGCTGTCTCTCGTTGTTAAGGGCCAGGGACGGACAGTGAGCCGGCGCAGCGGCCGGCGCCCAGGAAAGGCGGGACTTTGGACAGGAAGGGCGGGGCCGGGGACAGAAAGCGGAGCTCTAGCCGGCCGCGGCGCTTTGAGGAGCGGGGCCGCGCCCCTAAGGCGGACGAGGCGTCCTCCGCCGGCTACCACAGCGAGGGTAGGGAGCGCGCCCCGAGCCCCCTCTGTGTTTAGATAGCAAACACCCCGCCAGTGAGCCCAGCTCTCGCCCGCACGCAGAGCTGGAGCCGCCGCTCGGCAGACGCTAGCGGCTGCGCTCAGATGAGGGTAATGTCAGTTGACAGCGTAGCTGATTGGCACGCTGTGGCTCGCCCGAGGGCTCACTCTCTTCTGGCTCTGTTGATGTCCATTTGCATTGCATTTCCATCGTCCTGTGATATCCATCACTCTGTCAGCTCTGATGAAGACGCGCTGTGCTCAGGAAGAGCTAATTCTCTCCTGCTCTCTCATTTTCTCCTTCTGTCTTCCTCTATTTCTCTCATTTCTTTGCCCCCCTCCTATGTAACTTTCTCCCTACCTCCCTCCCTCACCCCTCTTCTCTCTCCATCTCTTGCTTTTACCCTCTCTTCTCTCTTCTCCCCCTCCTATCTTTCCTCTCCCCCTCCCTCTCTCCCTCTCTCCCCTCTCTCTCCTCTCCCCCTCTCTCCCTCTCCATCTCTCTCTCTCCTCTCCCTCTCCCCCCCCCTCAGGTGAGACTCTGAAGGAGCAGCAGGTCCCCGCGCGGGGACTCAAACCCACGTCCAGCCGGCTGAAGGAGTTCAAGGAGACCATGAGCAACATCATCCACAGCCGCCCGCTCTCCGCCTCCAGCCTGGGGCTGGGTGGGCGGGAGTGCCCCCCCCGGGCGCGGGACTGGGACGTGGAGAGCACCAGCAGCGAGTCCAAGTCCAGCTCCTCCGGGGGGCGCTACAGGCCCGCGTGGAAGCCCAGGCGGGAGGCCCTGAACATCGACAGCATCTTCAGCCGCCGGCAGGCCGGCTACAGCCCGCTGGGCTCCGCCCCCCTGGTGGAGGACGCCGACGCGGCGGGGGCGGGGTCAGGGGCGGGGGCGGGGGCCGGGACGGGCACGACGGCGTCCGGGACGAGGACGGGCACAGGCGTGGGCACGGGGGCGGGGGCAGGGGCAGGAGGGCGATCCCGGACCCTCCCCCCGCCCCAGCCCCGCCTCATTCAGAGGATGGAGAGCGGCTACGAGAGCAGCGAGAGGAACAGCAGCAGCCCCGTCAGCCTGGACACGCCCCTGAGCGAGAGCTCCTGTCCCGGGGCGCACAGGTACCACACACGCACTATGCCACACACACTCATAAGTACGCACACACCACACACCATACTGCATCTCATTAACAGTACATACTCACTTATACACTACATACACACTTATACAGTACATACTCATTTATACAGTACATACTCACTTATACAGTACATACTCATTTATACAGTACATACACTTACACTACATACACACTTATACAGTACATACTCATTTATACAGTACATACTTATACACTACATACACACTTATACAGTACATACTCATTTATACAGTGCATACTTATACACTACATACACACTTATACAGTACATATTCATGTATACAGTACATACTCACTTACACTTACTTACACACACTTTGAGACAGATGCAGTGCACAGTGTACTTAGGATTTGTGTGTTTGTGTCTCAGTTGAGTCAGTTGGCTGTATTAAATATTTTAACAGCGATGGTAATAGTCCCCCAGATGAATTCATTACGACTCTAAGTTTAGACGCCTGGAGAAGCCAGTTCAGTGAGCTGTTGAGTGACAGACAGTGCTCATGTGATTGCTCCCCCCCCCTCTCCCTCCCTCTCTCTCTCCCTCCCTCAGGGACGCGGGGTCCCGGAAGCATTTTGGCCCTGGCCCGTCCTGGCGCAGCGTGCCCAAATCCAAAAGCAGCAGCGCCCTTCTGCAGGACCTGAAAACATCGACCCGGGGCAGCAGCCACCTCAGCCTGGGTACGCTGTGTGT
Source organism: Anguilla rostrata (assembly GCF_018555375.3). Classification (NCBI taxonomy): domain Eukaryota; kingdom Metazoa; phylum Chordata; class Actinopteri; order Anguilliformes; family Anguillidae; genus Anguilla; species Anguilla rostrata. Next base: position 6,117,486 of record NC_057950.1, on the reverse strand, counting down.
GTGTGTGTGTGTGTGTGTGTCTGTCACAGTGTGTGTGTGTGTGCACGAGTGTGTGTGTGTGTGTGTGCACGAGTGTGTGTGTGTGTCTGTCTGTCACAGTGTGTGTGTGTCTGTCTGTCACAGTGTGTGTGTGTGTGTGTGTGTGTCTGTCACAGTGTGTGTGTGTGTGTGTGCACGAGTGTGTGTGTGTGTGTTTGTGTGTGCACGAGTGTGTGTCTGCACGTCTGCGTGTGTGTGTGCGCGCGTGTTTCTTGGTCTGTGTGTGTGTGTCTCTGTCTGGTTGTGTCTGTGTGTGTCTCTCTTTGTGTACACAGCCAGAGACAGGCCTGTCAGGTCAAACACAGTGTTAGGGTGTGTTCGGGTTACTCTATTTATCAGTGTGTGCGTAGCGCAATATGATATGTACTTGTACATACCTCGTATCCTCTTCCTGCTAAGTCTTGTGATGCTGGTGCGTGTGTGTGTGCGTATGTGTGACGTGTGTCTGTGTGTGTGCGTATGTGTGACGCGTGTCCGTCCGTGTGTGTGTGTGTTTGTTCCTCAGGCGGGGAAGGCCGCAGCGAGCTGGACGAGCTGCAGGAGGAGGTGACCCGTCGGGCCAAGGAGCAGGAGCTGCAGAGGAAGAAGGAGAAGGAGAAGGAGGCGGCCATGGGCTTCAACCCCCGGCCCAGCAAGTTCATGGACCTGGACGAGCTGCAGAACCAGGGTAACGAGAGCGGCCTCCTCTGCTCTCCACACGGGGGGTTTCACACACAGGCCTTACTGTGTGTGTGTGGGACAGGGCACTGGGGTCCTGTGTGTGTGTGTGCCTGTGTGTACGAGGGTATGTGTGTGCATGTGCATCTGTGTGTGTATGGGGTGTGTGTGTGTGTGTATGGGGGTGTGTGTGTGTGCCGTGTGTGTAGTGTGGGTTTTGTGTGTATTGGGGTGTGTGTGTATGGGTGGTTGCATCATTGGGGGTGTGTGTATGGGGTGGTGTGTGGTGTGTTGTGTAGTATGTGGGTGTGTGTGTGGTGTGTGTGTGTTGTGTATAGGGTGTGTGTGTGTGTGTGTGCGTGGTAAGGGGTGGGGGTTGAAAGGGGTGTGTGTGTGGGCCATGGGCAGGGTGCTTGGATAGCCATGGGTGTGCCAGCTGGGCTGCAGAGGAAGCACAGCTGCCCTCTGAAAGGTCTAAGCTGACTTGCCTGGGCAATGCCGACTGAGCCGTGGAATGGGGAGGGTTTGGGGTGGCTGTGGCCGTGAGGCGGAGTGTTTAGAATGTTGTTGTTTTTTTTCTGACCTGCGTGATCTTGTGTGAGATCCCGCCCCCTCGTCAGTGAGGTCGGCCCAAGGTGTGCTGCCGACTGCTCTGTGTGGGTTCTGGGAGCGCTATTAACACACACAGGAAGACACGTACACAAGCAAGCAGTACACATGTCATACACACACACGCATACAAATCTACATGCAACCATGTCCAACACACACAATGTACGCACGCACTTTCCCACACAAACACAAATCTACATGCGCATGAATCATCACAACACCAATGTAACATCAACCCCCCACCCACCCAACACTCACACACAGACCCATAAACTCACACACCACACTACAACAATCACACACACACATTACCACACAAAACGCAGCGGGTGTGTCGCAGGCTTGTGCAGTGCTGGGATTTCTGGGATTGCTAGTCCTCCAGGGTCGGGTCGGGTCGGGGCAGGGGTTGGGCGTGTGCTTCGCGCCGGGCCGGGCGGGGCGGTGTCCCCTGTTCTAAGCCCCTCCCCCCGCTGTGTCGTCCGCAGGGAAGGGGGACGGCTTTGAGCAGTGCCTCCATGAGGCCGATGCGCTCCTAGAGCAGTCCCTGCAGCTGGAGCAGGCCGACGACATGGCCGCCGCCCTCTCAGTGTGTAACCAAGCTGTGTGTAAGTAAGCCTAACCTGCCTCTGCCTGCGCTCCCTTACTACCGCCTCTAACTGTCCGTCCGTCCGTCCGTCCGTCTGTCTGCTTGTCTATCCGTCTGTCTGTTCGTCAGTCTGTCTCTCTGTCCGTCTGTCCATCTGTCCGTCTGTCTGTGTCCCTCTCTGTTCTGCTTCCCTGCGACCCGGCCTCAAATTCACACCCTGCTCCAGACTTTTCTCCCTCCCTCCCCCAGCGCTGAAATTTGGAATTGGGATGTTCTGAAATGACCCTCGCTCTCAGCCCTTTCGGCTCCGGTGCTGTGCGATTGGGCGCCGGTCCGTGGGAAAGCTGTCCGTCTCGTCCGAAAACCTCACAGAGAGCGAGGAGGAGGCGGAGCCTTAGAGTCAGATCTGTAAATCTGTAAACTTCCTGCTCTTTTTATTCCCGAGCATTAGTAGGGGCAAATAGCCCTGAATCACTGATGATGTGGAACGATTTTGGCCCGTCTGAATCCAAGACTGTGTTTCTGATATTGGGTAAGGTCACCAGCCCTCAGTGTGAATTTGACCCCAAACACTGAGAGGAGCGGGAGTCTCAGAGCTGTTTACCCGTTGCTGTGGTTACCAGGCAGCCTGCTGGCCAACCCTCCAGCAAAGGGGGAGGTGGGGCATGTGACTGACAGCTGCAACACCCAATCCAAATGCTGCTAGCCCTCTTCTGACTCCGCCCTCTTCTAGCTGTTGCTCCCAAAATGCGCTATTTTCTGTCATCCGCACCGCAGGAAGGATCCTGCACCCTGGCAGAGGGTCGGGATCCTGGATGCGGTTTTGCGGTTAAGCAAAGCAACTGTCCTCTCTCTCTCTCTCTCTCGCTCTCTCTCACTCTCTCCAGGGCATGAAATGAACTTCTTCACCCACTGGCCAGAGTGGCTCGTGGATTCTGAAATTACCAGCCATTGTTTTTACGTTATCAGCTGCATTACCTTCTACAGTGTTACACAACCTGGTTGGTTACCTGCCAAATTGGCTGCTAGAGTAGAAAATCTTATCAGCCTCAATCAAAATTTCACTTGCATTTGGCTGGTGACAGGTGTTAATCTCATACCCTGTCTCTCTCACTCTGTCTCTCTACCTCTCTCTCTGTCTTTCTGTCTCTTTCTTTCCTTTTCTATCTTTCTCTGCATTCCTGTTGTGAGCGCTGTTTCTGTCTGCCTGCCTGCCTGCCTGTCTGTCTGTCTTTGCACAAAACTCTGTGTACCTGGGCACTCCTGATCTTCTCACAGAGGAAGTTCCTTCCTGTTTTGCAGCACGGTGACACTTTACTGTACCACCCGATCCTCTTGTCTGTGCACACTACCCTGTGTGTGTACCTCACTGTTCCTCAGTCTGCAGCCAGTTCACTTTCAGAGTTTGGTAGACAAATAAAAGGTGGCGTTAGAGAATATTTATTTGGATTCTCTGTCTCAGTATTGCTTTGTTACCTGAGATTCCAAGACCACAAAGTGTTTGTTGAAAAATACCATATAAAGACTTCAGAGGTCGAGAGAAAATAGGCTAGTAAAAGCTCGCTTTTAACCTTTTTTTAGTTTTACGACTTATTTACTTTTAACATTGTTCAGTTTCATTTGACCATTTTGCCATTACGTACAGTGAGTGTGGGTCTTTCAGCCCAGTAGACATAACGTTAGCGTAACGTTAGCGAAACGTTAGTTTCCCATCGTCAAACCGCCCCCATTTGTCTAGTAACGCTGTCCATGTGACCTCATTCACACACCCCCCCCACCCACCCCCACCCCATCCCGTCCCATTGTTTAATCACATGACCCTTATTAGTGTTTTATTTTTGTTACAAGTTGTTTTGCATGCTCCCATAACTCAGTTGTTTATTTCTACGTTGTTTGTTTTTTTTTTTTGTTTTTTTGTGCCTTTTTTTTGTTTTGTTTTGTTTTGTTTTGTTTGTTTCCTTTGCATTGTAGCTAAACTAAGACTTACCATGCATGAGGGCTACGCTAACACACATAGCAGAACTGTGGCTGATAAGAAGCTGCAAAGGTGCATGAGGAGGGCCCGAGGCCTGCAGCAGCGCATGCAGCCGCAGCAGGAGCCGCAGCCGCCGCAGCCGACGCAGCTGACGCAGACGCAGGGCCTGCCCAGGTACCAGCCGCCAACCGCCAACCGCCAACCCCCGCCGCTAACACCAGGGGGCGCTCCCGCTCGCGGACTCCAGGGGGGAAGCGCGCGCCTTCGCGACGCGTCCGCCGAGACGCGCCGGGGTTCTGACGGGTTAGGGGTGTTTGTCGCGGACCGTTTTTTGGGTCGCGATGCAAGACTCAAAATGTGTCAAAAGGGTGCCTGCAGTGGTTCTCTCTGATAGCTTAAACACTGGTAGAGTCTCTGCCTGGTTGTGCATGAAATAAATGAGTCATTTTACAAGTAGCCAGAAGTGAACGGTCTGATTGGGGTTCACTAATAATAAAAAGTATGATCTAGTGTCCATTTTCAGAGAAGTAATCCAGTTACCCCTTGAAGAGTGGTATATATAAGAATATATATGAGAATTGGTTCATTTATTTGAAGTCGACTTTATGTTGTATTACACAAAGCCCACTGGGAAAAGGGTCTTGTGTGATTTGTTTGCTGATTTCTATTTACTGCGCATTTGGAGCACGTTAACTTACACTCTGACCTTTGACCCTTGTTTGCCATGGCCTGAAACGGTTATCAAGGTGGAGGACTGGCCCGTGGGGTTTTCGTCTTCGCCCCAAAAGGTCCTTCTGTGGCATTTCTGGCCCACCGAGCTTGGGAAGAGTATCAGTGTCTTTTCCTCCCTCTCTCTCTCAGTGTAGAAACTGACCTGGGAACGTCGCACACATCGCAGACACTTAGCCACGTCCTGCTCGTCCCTCAGAGAAGTCATGTTATTCAGGCAGAATTGAAGCTGGCCATGATCCCTCAGTTAGCTTTGCTATAAGCTTTACCCAGGATTCGGCGCGGTTAGCCGCAGAGAGAGGCTAGCTTCTGAAGTGGCGAATTAGGCCCCGCCTACATGTAGTGATGTCATAGGGCCCCCGCTGCGTATTGACTGGGAGCTATTGCAGCCGCTTGTGACTGCAGTAAGTGGATCTTGCGTCTCTAGGTCAGATGCTGGGGCTTGTACTTTTTTTTCGAACTTTGACCCCCAAACGGCAAGACGTGTGTGTACGCGTGTGTGCGTGCGGGGACCAGAATGCATTGCGGTACGGTACGGAAAGCGTCGGCGGGTGAGACGCGTGCTTGCAGAGATCGTTGGCTCGTTTTGAAATCAGTGAGAACAGCGTTTTGATGGATTACTGAGAGCCGTCGCAATTACTGAAGTGTGTTTTAGGAGAAAAGCACAGAACCCATAAGGACTTCCATTAGGAGGAACGGACTCTTCCCAAGCTCATAAACCTCAGGCTGTGTTCATACAAGATGAGAGCGTACAGTACTTACAGTAACACTCAGCGGAGTTCTACATTTATTCATAAAGTGGAAATTAATACTGCTGTGTAACAATTTTATTTCTGTATTTGTATGGGTTGTGAGGATAAAGCCAATTGGATTAGTGTGATTTATGGCCTGATTTAATTATGCAAATTAACTTGGTTAGAGTGCATTTGAAGAAGCTTTCCCTCTGTGAAAAATATGTAAAATATATACAATATATCCTCTTTGGGAGGAGGAGTGTTTTAGCTGGACGGTGAGAGGTATGAAAAACGTTTCATATTCAGCACCCTTCAGCTGCCTTTACCCCTGACCGAAACTCAGAGCTGACTTCCTGTGAGGTGGTTGTGCAGGAACATGCAGGTGCGCAGGTAACCTGGAGACCCAGGGGTGGGCAGGTGTGTGTTCTGTGGGCGGTGCCATGGGTGGGCTGCTCAGTGTGTGTAGCAGTGATGATTGACATGTCTGCATCTGGAGTGCTGTGTTACTGGTGATAGTGTCATGCATGGGGGAAACGGGGCTTTTTGATTGGCTGGTGACACTCTCTCTGCTCCGCCCCCCCCCCCCTCTAGTGAACAGCCTATCCCGGGCCAAGTACTGCTGACGGCCGCTCAGTTGGAGGACCAGGAAGCTGAAGAGAACGCCACCCTTGGCCCGCCCTCTCCTGTCCACGTTAAGCCCCTCCCCCCATGTAGAAATTTGCCCACCGAAGCCTTGAGCCACCTGCCTCCCTGCCCCTCCCGCGCTGTGGAGTTCCCATGGAAACAGGGCCCCAAGGAGGAGGGCGGCGAGCTCCCGGCCCCGCCCCCAGGCCCCGGCGGCGGAGAGCGCGAGATGAGAGGGGAGGGGCGGGAGCGCCCCCCGCCCTGGGCGGGCGCCCAGCTCGCCGACATGGTCCCGGACGAGGGCCCGCGCGCCCGGCACGCCCGTAAGCACAGCGCCGCCTCCTTACCCTCCCTCTCCCTGGACTGGGACGGCCCGCTCATGGAAGGGGAGGGCGGAGCCCAGCCCGCTCAGCCCACGCCCCCGCCCCTGGCTCCGCCCCCCCGGGGCCCGGGCGACGCTTCGGACTGGAACGCCTTCCGCGCCGGCCCCCCGGTTCACGCACCGACGCACTCGAACCCTCGACCCTCCCTGCCGGCGGACCCCACCCCAGAGAGGGAATACTGCAGCGTCGCAGAGGAGTACCCCCAAAGCTACCCCAGAGCCCCGTCCCGACCGCACGTTCGCACCCCCCCTCTGCAGGCCCCCCCGGTCTCCAGCGCCGGCCACAGGCTGGCCCCAAACCCCGACGCCCGAAACTGGTCCTCCTGGAGCCTGGACGGGCCGGACGGCATGGACACGCCCTTCTACACCCCGCCCGACGGCCACTGCAAGCCGGGACGCCCCTCCTCCCCCGCCGAGGGGGCCGGGCCGCCGCCCGCCATGCCCGTGGAGCGCTGGGCCGAGAACGTCGCCCGATACTACAACTCCCAGCATGCCCCTGAGCCGGACCGCGGCTCCCCCAGCCCCGAGCTCTCCGAGCTGGACTCCCTGTACCAGGCCAGCCTGCAGGCCTCGTGCGCCCCCAGGGTCCTTCACAGCGCCCACCCGCTGCATTCTGGGAAACCAGGTACCCACCACGCTTTGGTGCAGGGCTGCCCCACCCTGTTCCTGGAGATCTACCATCCTGTAGGTTCTCATCTCAACCCTAATATGCCACACCTGATTCTACTGATTAGCAGCTCGGTGAGCTCTCTAGCTGTTGAAAGAGGTGTGGCTTTGTTAGGGTTGGAGGATGGTCCTACAGGATGGTTGATCTCCAGGAACAGGGTTGGGCCCTGCTTTAGTGCTTTTAGCATTGCGCAGAGAACTGCATTCCTAAAACACTGCGCTTCAGTGAGTTTGAGGAAGATTCAGACACAGCGACGTTCAGTAGAGTGGAATTTAAGATGGCTATCAGCCTGCAATTCCGTTTCACCGGTGGCACTGTGCCAGAACTCTGGAATCTTCTACCGCCTCCTTCTACCTGGTGATGTTTAATGAGATTTATGGCCTTTTGAAGTACGGTGCTGTTTTTACGGGCTTAAATAGGAGTGCACTCGTATTTCTTAGAGAAAAGGAGCAGTGATTCAGCATGTGGCTGGTATAGCGTGTTGCATGCAGAAGTGTTGGGGTTCCCTGCAGATAGCAGGGTTAGCGTGTTGCATGCAGATTTGCCTGCCCATAGCGTTGGCAGAATTGGTTCCTCCATAGCAGGAGCGTGAGCATGTGGCTTGGTCGAGATAGCAGGGTTAGCGTGTAGCATGCAGAAGCGTTGGGGTTCCCTGCAGATAGCAGGGTTAGCGTGTAGCATGCAGAAGCGTTGGGGTTCCCTGCAGATAGCAGGGTTAGCGTGTAGCATGCAGAAGCGTTGGTAGCAGGTGGTAGCGTAGAGCTGGTTCGCAGATAGCAGGGTTAGCGTGTAGCACGCCAAAGCGTTGGGGTTCCCTGCCCATAGCAGGGTTAGCGACATGTAGTGTTTCATGCAGGAAGCTGTGTGGGGTTCCCTGCAGATAGCACGGTTAGCATGTAGCATGCAGAGTGTTGGGGTTCCTGCAGATAGCAGGGTTAGCGTGTAGCATCCCAGAGAAGCGGTTGGGGTGTAAGCTGGGGTTCCTGCCATAGCAGGGTTAGCGTGTAGCTGCAGAAGCGTTGGGGTTCCTGCAGATAGCAGGGTTAGCGTGTAGCATGCAGAGCGTGGGTTCTGCATAGCAGGGTTGCTGTACATGGAAGCTGGTTCCAGATGAGTTAGCGTGTAAGCGATCTGGGTTCCTGCATGCGGTCTCATGCAGCGTGCCTGCAGATGCGGTAGCAGTAGCATGCTAGTGCGGCGCAGCACTAACCTGGTGCTCATAGCGATGATGGCGCGAGCTGCGTCGGATGGCCCCGCGCTCCAAAACCCCCACTGCCGAAATCGAGAGGAGCGCGTACAGGACCCCCGTCTGCGCCGGCCCCCCCGCCCACCAGCACCAGGTGAGCCAGTGGCACACCCACACGTGTGTACACACATACATACACATATACACACATGCACACGCATGTACACACACATACATACACATATACACACATGCACACGCATGTACACACGCATGCACATGCACACGTATGTGTACACACATTCTCACACACATGTATATACACATTATACTGTATTAGGAGTGTGTGCGGACTGTGTGTGAGTGTGTGTGTGTGTCCCAGCCTCCCTCCTCTGTGGGCCAGGAGCGGCTGCATTGTGAGGACCCGTCCGGGCCGCGGCTGCATTGTGAGGACCCGTCCGGGCCGCGGCTGCATTGTGAGGACCCGTCCTACAGCGCTGAGAACCTTCGCCGTATCGCCCGCAGCCTGAGCGGCACCGTCATCAGAACCCGGCCCGAGCAGCTCGCTGGCTCCCACAGCTTCGTGAGTAACACACACACACACACATGTACACACACACACGCACACACACACACACACACACACACACGACACAGTACACACCGAAGCACACACACACAAACACAACCCATAACACACGCACACACACATACACACACACACACACGATACATAACACACACACACGTCATGGACACTGTACGACTACACTACTGCACACGCACACCACCACACACTGTACCAACTTCACATGCACACCAGTATGTCTGTGTAACACACACAACACACACGTGACACACACACTACTCACTGTAGCACACGACACGTGTACACACCCACGGTACACGCAACACTGTACACGCCGGCACACACACTACACATATACAAACACACCACACAGCACTGACCCACGCTGTCTCACAGTTTCTTATCAACGCAACACGTTGCTGGACAGGGTGATCACCGCTATGTAATCTGTCTAGACTCATTCCCCTCCGTCTCATCGCGCTGCCCCGGGCTGTGTGGACTGTCCAACTGTACCGCGGACCTTCTGCTTTTCTTCGTGAGCCGAATGTTTATATTTAACTATAACAACGTCGTTATCGCCCTGACTTCCGCTGTCTAGGTTCTGTTCGTCAAGACGTGCTGGGACGGGAAGGCACCCCTGGACCTGTTCTACTCCATCCTCCCCTCTCCGCCCTCCCTGCTGCCCCCGCCCCGCCGTGACTGTCCACCCCCCTTCACGCTAAATAAGGCCATCGTCGCCAGGCGCGAGCATCGGAAGCAGAGTCTCACGTCGCGCTAGCCCCTCCCCCCACCTCCCCGCCCCCCACAATCCCCCTGTGTTCCCCGCTGACCCCCAACACCACCATCAGCACCACCAGCACCAACACCACCACCATCTCCACCCAGCCCAAACACCTCACCCGTCCCAGCAGCTGCTGAGGCCCACTGTGACGGGGCCCGTCCGGGGACACCCAGGTAACGGCCCCTCCCTCCCCAAACCCCGCCCCTTCTGCCTGTCATAGCCATACTGCAGAACACAGGTGCCATCTGTGATCCTGCGACCCCTCCTCCTCCCCAAACGTCTTTACAGATGCATATCTTTGCCTGCTGTGTGTTTGTCTTGCTAGTTTAAGAATTTAAGCCATTTCTTGGACTGGTTTTGTTTTAGGTCTTTAGAATGTTTGGCATGTCATGGGGCACCTGAAGAAGTGTTTGGGTGTTTGTGAGTCCACGTCGGCCCCCCCTCCCCCCCTCCCTGCTAACAGTCCCTCCCCCCCCCCCTCTGCCCCACAGGAGATTCCCAGAAGGCCCACAAGTTTTTGGCTGTGCTTGACGGGCGTGAAGCTCTCCCCAGCGAAAGCTACCACAGCGTGGCACTGAGCTACGGCACGCTGCCGCGGGCACCTCGGCGGACGGCCTCGGGGTCCTCGCTGCCCAGGGACAGCGCCCGCACGGGCGATCTGCTCCAGCAGCAGCAGCCCCCCCACAGCCACGCCCACTACGCCACCCTCGCCCACCCCCGCCACTCCGCCCCCGCCGGCCGCCTCGCCCCTTACGGACAGCCCCCGCCCCCCCACGCCGCCCACGAGCACCCCCTCCCCCGGTACCGCACCCTCCCCTCCCCCCACCCCCACCCCCACCCCCAGCAGCTCGAGGGCCCCGCCCAGCCCGTCCGGCTCGACGTGCCCCCCGACGGAGACTGGCGGGGGCGAGTACAGGAAGGCCCCCCCCGTCCCACACCCACCCCACCCCCACCTCGCACACCGCACCCCAGCTGGCCCCCAGGCCCGGCCCGTACGCCAGGGGGCCCCCCGGCCGCGCCCCGCTCTGCTCTCTGTGCCAGCAGGTCCCCGCCGAGCCCTCGCGGTACTACTGCTACTCCTGCGGCATGTACATGTCCCGCTTCCGGCCCACCAGCCGCTAGAGCGCCCCCCGCAGGAGGGCGTGAAGCTCAGCGGCGGTAGACTGCGCCAGCTGCTCTGTGCGGGACCCCCCCCTGACGACACCTTTGGGACCAGCTCTACGCCGTCAGCGCGCTGCGGAGCAACCGACCGGACCGTCGCCCCAACCGACGCTCACGTGGAACGCCAAGCTCGCGGCTCACTCTTTTGCTTAGGGTAACTGTTAAACGGTGCTGCGTCGTCACAGTGGCCCGTGGGCGAGAGAGAGACAGGGAAAGCCGCGGAGGGATACATTCGTTCCGTCTCTCTGACCGGAACTACTTCCGGCTGCGACAGGACTTCTCAGCGTACCGCTTCCTTTTACGCCAGAACGGAAGTGTTGTCGTCGTCCTCTCAGTGGAGACGGAACCTCCCTGTCCTTTCCACAGGGCTGCCTTTCTGTTTCATTTTTTTAACGTGTTCAGCGAACGTGTGCGTTAGCTCCTCTGTGGACTCTGGGGCCTGAGAGGCAGACGTGTTTCAGCTCCTGGGGAGCGATGCGCTCGGCTGCAGGAGAGCCCTTTCGGATCAGTGGAGCACACGAACCGGGATGTCCCGTCAGAACACAGAGGCGCACCGAATTTGGGGTTGTATGGAGGACAAATGCACGCAGCGCTTTTGCCCCGGTAACACCCCTCCAAAACGGGCGGGGCAAAAAGAGGGCGGAGGCTCAAGGCCTTTATGACTGTGACCAAGGAAAAAGGGGAGGGGTCCCAGCGCTTAACGGACACCGGTCAACAGAGGAGTCGACCAATCAAGAGGAGGTCGCTACAGTGGCATCATTCAAAATTAATATCTGGGAGAATCGATTTAGCCACGATTGCCACGGTTTCATTTTTTTCATGCAATTAAAATGGACACCTTAGAAAGACAGTTACTCTGACTTAGAGGAGCAGCTGAAGGGGTCCTACGTAGTTGAGGTTTTGATTTTGTTTTTGTTTCTGTTTTTTTTAAAAAGGAGCAGGTCTTAGTCTTTTACACTTAGCAATTTGGCTCCTTTGTGAGGTCCTCAAGCTTTTGTTTTTACTTTGAGCTATTTATTTTTAGGAGACGGGTAGGTTGTGTATAGCTTGTACAAATGTTTTAACTGAATGCTTCTTGTACCCAGAAACAGGCCTGCTTTACTTTTGTATTTCTCTATCCTACCATTGTCTGCTAGCGTCGTAGAGTTGGTATGGACTGAACATTTTAACCTTTCGGATGGAGAGGTGACCGTAACTTTTCCGTAAGTGGAATTATTCGTAGCAAACAACTTAGCCTTGCATTTAATGTTACAGGCATAGACTGCCTAGATGTTATACTGAATATTTTTTTGAACAGTAGGAGAAGATGTAAAAAAAAAAAACGCTATATTTTAAGACGATGTGAGACGTCTGTTCTCTAAGTGCTTTGTGTTTACTTTATGTGCATAAAGACGAGTTGAGCGCATTTCAGAAGTGCAAAGGTGGATACCCACCACTGTTCTGACTCAATTGCCTTTGTTCCCCGGTTTTCTGGGGGAGATATTCCGGGCTAGCCTATTTTTTTAATAAACGTGACGGCACTGCTACGTAGCCCATTAGCCTCGTTAGCCTAAATACCGTGGTACAGGATTGAAGTTCGAACGTCTGAGAAAGGTACCCACTGTTAGGATCATGGAAGACGTGTTCCGTTTTTGACATTTAAATGCCTACCCGAAATAACTCTAAAGAGGGCTTTGCCAAATCGTGAGTACTAGATTGGTAGCATTAGGGCCCAAGTCTAAATTAATGAATAATATCCTCCGGTTTTTTTTTTGTTTGTTTGTTTGTTTTATTTGGCGGAAATTCCACACCATTGGGTCAGCAAATGCTTCTGTATTTACAGGGTTTAAAATATGTGATTTAGCCTTATTGTACTGTGGTAGCGACATGCTCCAGTATCATTTCTCTCTCTCTCTCTGCGTAAAGAATACTACTTCATTTGTAATTCCGAAAGATTAAACTCGATCACGTACAGGAGCGTCTTGCTTTCGGAGGGTGACGTACCGTAGAAATGGGTCCTAGAAACCAAACTATTTGGAGGCCTTGCATATGCACAATGTTCGGAGTTTAGCGAAGGCCAGGATGTTAGAACAAAGTACGAAACGGAAAACGGACAAGATATACAGCCTTAAGGACTAATGCTGTCGGACACATTCAGCAGTCTGATCAAATATTGAAATATTATATTAGATGAAATATTTAATCAAACTGCTGAAAGTCTTCTGTCAGTTTTATTTATTATTTGCAGACATTGTACACATTTGGTGCCCATTTATGATTTCCTATTTTGCTTGAAGTTTTACGATTTCAGTTTTACACCTTAATGGCTATGTTTTTGTTTTGTTTTTTTAATTGATTTTAATTTGCAGTGTCATTGCCAACAGGAGTTAAACTGCACTGCTGCTGGGAAAAAGGGTGGGTGTTGCTACACAAATTGAGATTTGGTTCTCTTGAAACAACAGAAGCAAAAACTGGAATGTCTAACTTTGCAAAGATTAGCTGCGTTCTGTCAGTGAGGATCTGCCCTGTATTCTTCCTGGGGTTATATGGTCAAAGAAGCTGAGCTAGTCTTGAGTCCTGGTGTGAATGCTGCAAAACACTGCACCCTTGTGGATTTCCAGTAGAAGTGCAGCTTACAGATGTGACCTTTTTTTTTACATTTTTTTAATTTTTATTAAACAAACAGGATTTACAACGACTGTATATACACGCGTGTACAGATATTACTAGCCTTCGGAATGAAGTGTGACGAGGATTTCTTGACAATGTAAAGGAATTTTGATGGATTTCCACTCGTTTGTAAATGCTATGCCGGCAGATGGAAACTTGTATTTTTGCAATAAAGTTACTATGACGATCTCCAACAGGAGCAGGGGCACAGTTGAACTGCTGTCTTGTCTTGTGTTGGTTCCATTCGCAGGTGAACCGGATGGAACGGTTCGTTCTCACATTTTTGCTGCCATCTGCTTTTTGCAGCCACCGGATGCTTTCAGGGTGTGGGATTTGGATAGCCCGCAGTGAATGATCCATGTGGTTTCAGCTGATGCCTGCCTACCCTGAGCGATTTTGGGGGGGATCTTTGCTGGTTCTCGTCATTATTTGCTTCCCATTCATGTACTGTGTGTGTATTGGCACACGTAATATCATAGGGCTTACAGGTTTTGGGAATTGTGATTTTAGCAGTTATATAATGCATGCTTTGTGTTGGTTATGTTAGCCACTTGGCTTTTTTTTTTTAACATTTATTTTGTAGATTTATCACGTCTATATTTAGAATGTGCCTGTTATTTGGTCAGTAAAATACAGACCGTTCGGTGCCTGCAGGTGAGCTGCTGCCTCTGCAACCCGCCCCAGTTTGAGCCGTAATGGCTGTCTTTCCACCAGGGGAGTGCATGTGTATCACGACAGGGCACGCTACCCCCCCCCCCCCAACCCCAACCCCAACTTCGGCTGTAACCGCTTTACTTCAGCAAGAGAGAGAGGAGTGACCCCAGGAAGCAGAGGAGAGACGAACGACCATGGGACAGGGGTGGGGAACGTTGCCTACCACCACTCTAACACCCCCAATTGTGCTCCCTTTCGTTATTCTTGTTTGCTCTATGCTCTCATCCCTGGCCACTCACACGCCCTAGATAAGAGCTCTCAAAGTAACGCAGTCACTGTAGTGTTGAAAATATGTAGCGGCACCGTTTGCTTGGTAAGATTGCACCGCAGCTGTTTCAAGTGACTCCAGAACATGTCGAATGTCTCGATGTCTGCAGTCCAACTGCAGTGTAAATACAGCCTTAGAATAAATCTGTGTTTGTTTGTGTGTGTAGTGTGTGTACCCTGTATGTGTAATGCCTAGTAGCATTTGCATAGATGGTGCTGTGTCTCTGTGCTGTTTGGCGCCATCTGCTGGATTAATTGCAGTTGCTCTTTAAATGACTGAAGTGTGCAGATGGTTTGACGGCGCTTCCTCTTCCGGGAATTGCATCGGTGTTCCGTGTGTTTGCGAGCGGTTGTAAAATATGTTTACCGTCGTCTCCCAATGCCCTTCGGCAACCCCCCGTTCCCCCCCTCGCCCCCTTCCCCATGCTGCCCGTCACCTGGCAGTGGTACCAAAACACCAGAGTCCGTCCCCCCCCCACCCCCACCCCACCCCCGCATTGCTGACCTTTTCACTCTGCCTACAGGGGCTTTAGAGACCACTGTGCAGATCTATTACATCGCATACGCAGCAAAAAATGTCCTACCAGTGCCTCCCCACCCCCGTACATCAGCAGTACACACATGCACAGACACCCCCACACACCAGCACACCTTAAATCTCTGTTGATGGCTGCATCCTCCAACAACCCTGCAGAAAAAATTTCATTTCTTTATGACAAAATAACTGCAACATAAAGTGCTTTTGATGACAAAAACGTGTTGCAGTTATTTTCAAAGATATTTCTTTTTTTTTAATTGAATGTAGTGGTTTCAGCATAGTAGAATATGTGGTTCTCGAGAGTTGGACCAAAAACTCGTCCCCTAGAGGGGACAAAAATGAATTTCTGAGTCTTAGGAGGTTATGTCATCTAAGGCGTCTTGTTTAATAAAAGTACATTTTACCTGATAAAATCATCTCCTTAGTAACCTTGGGGCTTGGACTGAAAGCACAGAAACTTTGTTCAAAGGAAGAACATGAAATATCAATCCTCAGAAATCTTAATCTGTACTTTCATTCTGGATTCTTGATATTTAAAGCATATTGCTGTTTTAAATTGTTTATATATGAATGCAATACCTTTGGGTCGAGGGTTGCTGTATTTTTTTCCTTGGTCATGTTGCAGTTCCACCACAGGAAATGGTCCTGGTTTGAGTCTGCATGTCCTGGATTTTTCCCCTTGTTTGGAATCATTGTGCAAGGAAACCTGCCAACTTTTCCCATCAGCTGCGTATGGACTGTATAGCTGCATCTCTCCCAGGTGGGCTTGCGGGCTCTTTTTGCTTTGTTGGAAGCAATTCAAGTCATTGTAACCCTACAATGTAGTTGCAAAACATGCAAAAAGTCTGCATTTGTAGTGGTACCTTTTTATTGACAAAAAGCCACTGAAGTGTAAAAAGGTATGTCTTCACAGCCTGACACGCATTTCCTGTGTGTCACCAGCAGAGGGCGTGTTGAGCCTTTGGATTGCCGAAGCATTTTCTGTGTGAATAGACGAACGGCGTCCTGTATGTCTGTTCTCTTCAGGCACGAAGGGTTTTTCCGAAGAGGGCTTTGATCCATGGTACCTGACGGCTGAAGCTTTGGCTGGTTTTGCCCTCACCTCCACCTGCACCTGCACCTCCACCTCCACCTCCACCTGGCCCCCGGCCGCTGAGCCCTGGGGGGTCCCCAAGCTGCTCGGTCACCCCTGCAGTAACGATGACCCACTCTCTGATTTATTAGCTCTAAAGGAGAGACAGCCTGACGTCTGAGAGACATCCATCTTAGTTTACTAGCTCATCTGTACAGAGACTGCTTGAAGACAGTGGAAGAACCTGTGGAAATGAGATGCGTGTATGCATAATAATAATAATAACTAGATAATAGTTGCATGCTTTGCACAGGCATGTAATTGAACAAAGCGCTATTTTTAATTGTCTGCCTGAAGGTACAGGGAGTTTGAAGCAAGTTACCTCAGACTGCTTTTGTCTGTCTTTGAGGTCTAATTTAAAAAGCAACATTCTTTCAAAATAATAAAAAGGAAAATAATTTCCTACTTTGGCAGAAGGTGTCGTGTAGAGGATGAGACGCCTGACGAAGCTCCCTGTAGCCCGGCTGCTGGACACGGATTCTTTTTTAGGACGAGGGGGAGGAGAGGAATCCCCCGATGCTTCATTTGAGGAATTTCCTCGAGGAACTCGTGAAGCCCGAGAAGTCGATCCAGACAGGGCTGTCGTGTTTCTCCCGTGAGGCAGCTGAAGTTGCTCCGGTGCCCTATTCGCCCGTGTGGTGGACCAAGTGCAAAATGCTACATAGCAACATAGCAGGATTTCACACTGGTTGAAGTCGTGATTTGGGCTAACCCAACGAAGCTACCATACCTACCTGTACCGGGCGAAGTTGCCATTGTTTCCCAAGGGCACGGGAGGTCATAGGTCGTGCTCATTGGTTGTTCCGAGGTAGGGTTTTATATTTGTCTTCACAAGCTCCCAGGGCTCATGTGACCTCCCAGCAAGTTTCCATGTCATGTCAGAAAATATTTTATTCCCAAATACTGTCCTTTATGAACATTACGACCCAATCTTCTCCCAGGAGCCACTGTGGATTTGCTATACTGAATTTTGTAATTAAATTAAAATGTTTGTGTTGGAGACCCAGATTTAAGGTTAAATACTACCAATATATCCGTTAAATATATTTAAATATTTATTACTATATGGAATCTATGTTACATGTGCATGTGCACCTCTTGTGGCAGGACTGAAGGAAAGAAGCCAGGTGGTTGGCATGGCATTGCAATAATATACTGGAGGCATAAATATGGGTTCTATCCCATAATGCAATGGAACTGCGCTTACACAATGAGGCTGCTTCAGCTGTGTAGAAACAATAGCCTCAAGGGGTAATGTTATTCTTGTAGATCCAGGGGCCCCCATGCAAAGCCCCATTGGTTACCTTGCACAAGTTCTAAAGTTCTCTCTTCATCTCCTACAGGTGGGGCTCTGGCCCTAAGCCAATGGCAGGAAGGCTCTGTGTGCTTCTCAGGGGGCTAATGCTCTTCTCATGCAGGATCACGCTGGGAGGGACACGTCCGCGCAGCCCAAATCTTTCTGCAGCGTCCGCGTGTCTGCTCAGGTACGTAGAGACATAAGGGGCCGCAGGCACTGAAGCAGTGGAATATTACAGTTGCATTGAGACCATTTGCCTTGCAGCTGAACGGCGTCACGTTCGAACAAACTGTGAGTTTACACGCAAGGGAGAGACAGATTATTATGGAATGGTGAAATAAATGCACGATCGCTTCCCAGGCACCTGAGATGGTGTCATGCTGAACCGTGCTTGTGGATCATGTGATGTGTGAAATGCCATTGCTTCTGTTATGAATCAGTCCAATATTTTGGAACTCGTAAATTGGTGTCTTTTCAGGAAACCTCTCTGTGCCTAAATTCACCAGCCCAGTCAACCCTTGCCTAGTTGATGTGGTGTGTGTGTGTGTGTGTGTATGTGTGTGTGCGTGCATAAGCTCATGTATGTATACGTGTGTCGGACTAGCTAAATCGCAATCTGTCTTTTTAGTCTGTTGCACACCTGAAAAAAAATCGGACTAAATATTTGGACGTGAAAGCCTTTCTGTCACACAGAAAAATACACACAGCCGGTAGTTTAAGTGGAAAAACGTTGCACCAAATCAAAACAACACAACTCCTCTAAGGGAACACATGGTCTGCTCAAAGATTCAGTTCAGACAGGAGTTAATCAGGAGAGCTTACAGTCATTTCAGGAGTGAATCATAATTCAAGCCAGACACAGTTTCTTTTACAAGCTTCTTTATTGGCCTTCGTACAGAAAGAGTCCGTTCTGTGTTTAAATAAAAGCAATGCACGGCTGTGAGAACAATGCTCATTCTGGCATAAAAAATAGCTTTGGTGTACATCATAATTATCACTGACCTAAGTGGGGAAAAAGGATTATAAATTATAAAAGCAAAACAAGGATTTGGGTATACAGTATGTATTGAATTAAATTTAAATTTGATGCTTTTTCCTGGAAGGGGGATTATAATGGCAATGAAGACTAATAGAGTATGATAACAAATGGCATTCTAAAGAATGCCAGTCGATATTGTGCCCAAACCTCATTGTTGGCATTTTCCAACAGATGCAAATGACTGTAATGTGCAAGTTCTTGGCATCGGATGATGCGACAGTGCATTTTTTTTTTTTTTGCATTTTTTGCATTTTCTCACGCTGATGTATAAGAAGATGGGCGGGCTGGGGGCTGCACTATGGGGGATGGAATGGGTGGGGATGGGCTTGGGCGAACTAGGGAGATGGAAGAGGATGGGGATGGGGCTGGGGGCGGTGGAACTATGGGAGGATGGGGGAATGAGGGGATGGGGGGGATGGGAGGATGGGGGGGTTAAAGAACTGAATAAGCACGCAGCTCATGGAGACACTGCGATGCAATGCGGTTGGTAGTCCTTTGCTCACCGTGCGGAGTAAGGCACAGAGGACCTTCGAAGCACAGCGCTCTCAGTTTAAACCTCCTCTGCGTGGAGCGCAGAGAAAGCGAGCTTTTTATGTCTCTTGAAAGGGCTTCTCCACTTCATCCGGCACTGTCGTGTTTATGCAGAGTCCCAGAGCCTTGTTCTTCCACACAGCCAGTGTTTAAGGAGTCACAGGTGTGCTCACTGGGTTGAGATTCATTCAGGTTTCTCCATTAGTTCTCTCAGTTTGCCTTATTGAATTTCCATCCGCATTTAATGATTGTCATTTGAAGTTTTACTAGGGGTCTCATTTGAATGATATACGCCGCTCAATAACCATGATAAACACCAAGCTAATTGTGTGCGTGCGTGTGTGTTTGTGTCTGTGTCGGTAGAAATAGTTGTGTGACTGGGCATGCACAAGTGAACATGTATCTTGTCTGAAAATATGTGCAGTGTGGTGTGCATATTTAGGAACAATGACACACTCCTCTGCTTTGTGGCTTCAGGGTCTCATTTTTCCCTAATGGCAACACACACACACTAGTTTTTGCTTAAATGTGTTGCTCAGATGATCTAGTTGAATAAAAACCCCTGCAGCACCGCTGTGTACACAGGGAATCTCATTTCCTGCAGTCTGGTAACGGACAGGCCAAGCCCAAAAGAACACTCATCCTCCGGTTAACGTTTGCGCTGTGGGACAGGTGACTGCTGTAGGTGACAGGTGAACCACTGGCAATGGCTCGCTGTGTACTGGGTTTCCTAGGAACACCCAGGTATTGATTGGTGGACAGAGAAATCAAAGTCCCCCCCCCATAACCCCCGGTCCGTGATTGCAATCTGCCTCCCGTCCCACCCGCAGATTTCACCCCTGATTGGACCACCGCTGGTTCCGCTGCTGGTGGCTCACGTCTCCAATGGCTCACCAGCCCCTCTGTGAGGTCATAGAGGTCATCTGTGAGGTCACTCTGCTGCGGCGTTCCACGTGTTTCACCAGCACACCCTGCCGTGTGCGTATCACGCACATCTAAAGCACACGCTCATCGCCATTCTTCCCGCACAGTAAAGTCTCTCAACGCTGACTTAACACGCATCTCGATTCCTTTTCAGCCAGGGAACAAAAAAAAAAAAAACAAATTGCACAAACACTGTGAACGGATGTTGTTTGTTTTGTATCAGCAGTTTTCTCACCTCTGTGTCGCAGACACAACGCAGCGCTGTGTATGCAGGTGTACTAAAACCGCAGCTTCAAGCATAATCGTATTCTCAGGGTGTCAGACGCTCTCTCCTTACCGTCCCGCAGGAGTCGCGCGCCTATGAAATTTAAGAGATGCCGTAAATCTGCCGCATAACTAATGACCTTGGATTACGGACCCCTGCGGTGTGTAAACCTGTCGCATAACGATAACGTGCGGCGACAACAAACGTTCGGAATCGCGCGGTGCTGAAAACCTGCGAGACTGCTTGCGTTTTGGAAGGAGAAATGAGCTCGGTGGTCTGGAATCGTGTACGCGTTCTCTCCCGTTGCCCGGGGGACTGTGTTTTCTGTAGCGCCACGTGCATTGTGGGTACATGTCCTTGAGGGGACAGTTAAAGAGCGAATGTCAGTTGGGATTATGGCAGGGCGGGAAATGGCTGCTCGTACAGACAGACGCATGGTAAAAATGCATTTATCTGGCGCAGATCAGTCCCTTGGTTAAAGTGAAGGTCCTCTGATTCTCAGTGTAAGAAACCCCTCAGATACACCAAACCGTGGAGGTATCTGAGTGGTGAAGGAAGCCGGTGCTACTGGAACGGGATGAATTAAATGATATTGACTCAGTTATCTAACTCCAGAATAATGTTTCCAGCTTTCCAACGGTTTTACATGGAGACTGCAAATGATCTGCCGGTCGTGTGGTTCTATGCCAGTGGTCTCCAGCCCTGGTCCTGGAGAGCTACAGGGTCTGCTGGTTTTCATGGCGACTCTGAACTTCATGAATCAATTAGAGCAGTTGATTACCACAGTTAACTCAACTCACCTGGTGTCTTGGGTCTCAATTGGGTGCTGATTTCACAGGAACCAGGAGACCCTGCTCTCAGGAGCAGGCTAGACCACTATTGTTTTTAGATGAGGACGTGCCTCTGGCTCGTGTAGCCTGCATAGCTTGTGTATCCTGCTATGGCACTAGTGTATAGGCAAGTGAATGCAAGGTGCAGATATCAAGAGTTTTATGTGTATGTTGGGACATTAAAACCGCTCAGTGTGCAGCGATAAGCGTGAAAGAGGAATGCCAGGTTAAAGTAAATGCAGTTTATTGTTCAGTATATTAATAATGGCAAACATACAACGGTGCAAAATGTGTTTGTCGTTGAGTTGCTGCATGTGAATGAGGCGCATGAGAGGGGTGTTGGCGAGTCTCCTCAAACCATTCCACTCTTCCACATACATAGCCAAGGATCAGTGGAAAGCCCCAAATAAAGACCCAGATCATAATAAAACGGCACATCGACGATCCTGCTTGCACCGTCTCCGTAGGCCTGCCACACCAGGTCACGCTAGGGGCGGCACACAGTAGATCAGGAGGTAAGTTGTCCGGCAGTTTTTTGCTGGTGCAATCTCAAATTGCTCATTGCCCTGTGAAGCTACGAGCAACTGTCAGCACTGGCACAGTCAGTAGGGAGAGTGAAAAAAGTACCAGAAATATTCATTCAGAAAAATGTGTTATTTGAATAATTTAATATTAATTCTGAATGCCGTGATATTCACTGAACCGGCCCTGTGACAGTCAGTTGGCCATTTCATGATGCACGCTTGCGGATGTGTGGCTGGGCGTGCTGCAGCTGGGGGACCGAACCTGGCCGTTTGACTCGCGAGTTTAAATATGCTCCCCTTGCTCCTTTCAGCGTCGCCAGATTTGACATAAATGCCCAATTGTGTAATCCCTCCGTGCGAAAGCTCAGGAAAGGGGAACGACTCGTCCCCTTTACCCCTCTCTGACGGGACACGGATTACGGACGTCTCACCCCCACCCCTTTTTAAAAAAAAAAAAAAAAAACTGAAAACACAAACGAACACAGACAGTTTGGTTTTAAGTGCGGTGGTGCATCAGTGCCGGTGTGGTGGCGTTGGCTACTGACCGCTCTCTCTGTCGTAATTGGGAGGGATGGCGAGAGAGAGCGCCTGCTGTGATTTAAGTACTTCGCCCATGGCCTCATGCCGCGACGCTAAAACAAAATGTCCGCCGTTATGTGGGGAATTGAAATCACTTTCGCGCATTTCTTTAATCTACGTTTGCTTCGTGTTGTTGTGACGTGAACTCTGTTCGTCTTTTTTTTCCCTTTAATCTTTATTTCTCAGTAGGGCTCGTCGGAATGGGAGTCGAGCCGCCGTTAATTTCAGTTCTCGCGCGCCGTGATTTATTTCGTTGGGATTTATTGTGAGGGGTGTGATTGCGCACCTTCCCCAAACACAAACAGCTGCTGCGTTTATTGCGGTCATTATCTCAGGTTGACTAGCCGTGTTCCGGGCGGGTCGGGGGGACATCATTTTCTGTGCGGAAATCCTCCGAGCCGAAGATAACCGCGCTGACACCAACGACCCCTCGGGCTCACGCTCTGTTCATGCAGAATGCGGGCGCGTAGTTTGATGACGCCCCCTCACGTTCTCAATTATTTCTATCATTCGGAAGGTGACACCCTCTTAAGCTGGACAATTGTTGTATGGCCAGTTTACCTTTTTCTGTCAGTTTTTGTTAAAACCTCTCTTTAGATTTCCCAAGTTACCCAGCCAGCACTGAGAAGAAAATGGTTTTTAAAAAAAGTACAGGTTTTCGGGTTTGCCCTAATTTCTTAAAGATCTGATTTCTTCTACATTCGCGCTGCGTCCGATCCTGTCGCCATAACGATGTGATCGGTACGTCATCCCCACTGTTCATGTCTGACATTTCAGTCAAAGCCTTGCTCTCTCCCTCTCCCTCGCTCCCTCCCTCTTCTTCCCTCTCTCCGTGTCCTTTTCTCCATTCAATTCAATTCAGTTCAAGTAGCTGACTGACAAAGAAACATTTTTTTTTGTCGTCAAAACAGAATTACCTTCACAATGTGAATGCTACCTGAATGCTTTACAAGTGCAATTCTCCAGAAGCGAATTCGCAAGGGAAAAACGGCAAAAAGGAAACAAACGAATGAAAAGAATGAATGGATTTCATGAATAGATGATGAAGGGTAAAACCTGGGGGGGGGGAGGAGAGGGGGGGGCGTTAATGCTCAGCAGGTTCATGCCCGTCTCTCCTCTCTCGCTGTCCCGCTGGTTAAAACACACAGAGGACTGGCTGCATGCGAGTGCTGTACAGCCGCCTGTGCTGCAGAACCTTACGGAATTAAACTGAATGCATCTCACTCGGCCCAAAATGGAGATCGCACTGCCACGGAATACCAACCAGGAAGTGCCGCCCCGGAGGGCAGGCGTTCGCGAAAGATCCGCTGAGAGTAATTACATGAGAAGTACAACCCGTTCCGTGCCCTCCATCTCTGGCCTCTTCACCGTACTGTTGACGTCTTCCTCCTCTAACCCCCTCGCCCCCCCCCCCAGAGTAAGCACTTGCATTGAAGCTTTAGGATCTGAAAGTATTTACTTAAATATCTGGGTTTGGTGAGTGGTGCAGGTGGTGCGGTGGATAACGCGGTCGCCTCGCAGCAAGAAAAAAATCCCGGGTTCGAATCATTTTTCAACGATTCGAGATCTTTGTTGAATTTTTTTTCTTTCAGTCCAGGACTAGACTTAATCCACGTGTGGGGAAACTGGCCGTATGTGGTTTAATTCTGAGAGGTGGCTGTTTTCAGCACCTCATTTATCAGGAGGCTGCCAGTTCAAGTCCACGATGGGAAATTTTCTGTACCTTCGATCAGGGGTAATTGTTGTGGCCTGAATGAAGCTCCGTGAATGTCTGTGTGGTATTTCGTCGATTTGTTGCTCCAAACAAACAAATAAAGCGACGCCATCCTTTCTTCTTCCCAGAAGAAAGGATGACATCAAACAGTATGTATGCCAAGGCAATATTGGTTCTCCTCTTGCCAATGTTTGCGTTCGCTGTGCGCTAGCAACTTTGTTCATTTCAGCAACATGCAGAACAAACACAGTGGACCGGTACTTCCCTTTCTGACTGTACACATACTAAAAAAATATATAAAATGTGAAGAGGGCAGCATCAGATCTTCATTCCCTGCGACCTTATCAGAAGGAATTTTAACATTTAATATTTATACACAGATATCCTTCTCATTTATTACGATGACTTTGGAAATCGGAACGACACTGGCAGGTTACACAGACGATCGATAGCAGAGAGTGTCAGCATCTGATAACATCTTCCCCGGCACCACCTCAGCATCTTCTGCGGAACGGGGCCCAGTGACAGTGAAAAATGTGTCAACATGGAGGACGAGGAAGTGGGAACCACTCTCGGGTGCACCCAATGCACTCTTCAGATCAGTGTCATCGGAATTTAGAGCAAAATAAGCAGGTTTGACCTTCCTAAAATAGACAAAGGGACACACGGCGTACGTGCTGAGCATGGGGAGAAGCTTACCGCTCATGCGTTTGTGTTTTATTTTTAGAAAGATGGAGTTGTATGGATTATGAACTAGTCTGTTGTCAATTTGATTAATTGATCATTCTTGACAGACGTGGTTGACCCAGTGACTTTTGCATGAGTGGTTCATTCTCTTGATGTATGTCTGGCTACAAATACGAAAAACCTATGCAAAAATGATTAAACTTATGGAGGACGGGTTACGTCAATTCTGTCCGCTTTTCAGATTAAAGTTGATTATAATAGAGTTGATGAAGCAAATAAAGCTTCGTCTGATGATTGATTTTGAGTGATTAGTTTCCACAGCTTTTCCGAGAATAGGACATAGCAGTTTGTTAATGACTAACCTCATATTTATTAATAACTCATCTAAATAGAAGCCATGACTAATGTTGCAACTTCAGCGCATGAAAAAAACCAACACTTGAGCCAGGTATCCATTCACACCACGCTGATGAAGGTCTGGGTCGAAACATGGCCGTCTGAGACAGCTGCTTTTGATCAATTATGCGTAATCAGGACTGCCCTACTAATGCCTGAGAGCGGGGTTTAGTCTCCCTTAGGTTCTTAGACGTACGCGTACTCACCCTCGTCTGAGTTACACGCGCTGGTCAATCAAGCAATCTATGAGTGACACGCATAGAGCGGGCATGGTCAGGGCAGACCATGGGTCACATGACTGCTCTGAAAACACGGCGGCAAATAAGAAAGGCTTGCATTGTTGGTTGGCCTGTGTGCTGATGGAGCCCTAGGTATCACTTGTGAGGGAGTTCTTTATGGGAATGGGAAGATTGGGTGGTGGATGTGAATAGGCTGGCATGATTTTTTCATGTGGTACTGAAAAGAAAATGAGACGTTTTACTGGTGTCAACAGCACATGTGCTTCAGCGTTCATCCTTTATAAAGCCATTTGAGAAGAGAAATGCTGGTCTTCAGCTGGTGGGAAGGGTCCGTCAGGAGTCTGTCAGTCAAAGGACGTACATGATCTCGTATTGGTACTGAGTGATCATCTTCATCCCATGTCGTGTCTTTCTCAGTCAAAAGATCTGAACACAGATCTGATCTTTTAATGGACTTTATTAAATTTTTTTTGAAGAGATGCTTGTGACAGTTGTTTCCGCTTATTTTAACTAAGCGTATTGATCTGCTGTCTCATGGCAGAGTTGTGTGGCATTCCTCCTGCGGAATTCTAGATGCTGGCAGACCCGTGTCACTGCGAATGCACTCCATCCCGGCCACACGTAGCGGTTGACCAACCCTATCAAGTGACATTGCATTGACTTTTGCATTTATTTCTGTTCACTTCCTGTAATCAAGCATACATGGCCAATTGTTTAAGGAGTGAATAGTGGTCAAAAATTTCCCCCAGCCACTTAGGTGAGATGTTTGGTAAAATCTTGGAAAGCTCATGCTTGTTATATAGTATAAAGACCACCTCTTTTAGCTTCCAAAGTCCCTTTCCTGTCCCCCAACCTAGGCGTTGATTAGGACACCCAGGCGTTTCCTTGCAGAGTCTATTGTGAAACTGGTTATGAATATGTGACAGTGTCGCACTTGGGCATGTCACTGGGCTGTGCACGCGGTACTGTGCACGCTGTGTTAGCGCATGTGTGTTGTGCCACAACACCCATCTCCCTGCTGCAGGTAATTATGTCGAGCGGGACTCAATCACAACACAAGAGGAGGAGGCCTGTAGGCCCAGCTGTGCAGCTTTTTACTGAGCAGGTCGGGAGCACAGCACCCTGTGATTTCTCTCTCTCTCTCTCTCTCTCTCTGTGATTTTCATATTTGGCTTCGGTTTTCTTTTCCCGTTGCAATTTCACGGTATTGTTGCTGAATATCCTGAGTTTTTTTTATTAATATCTGATCTGTGACTGATTCACAGGACGGGATAAATCCAGACTTATACCATATCGCCCGGCTTGGAGTTCAGCAGAATCTTATTACTTTAAAAAAAAAAATGTAATAAAGGGTTTAGCATATGCCTGTCTGCCAGGTGTCTTTGGAAATAAATCCCATTGTTGCCAATAATGATTTACTCCCATAAGCCTTTGGCCTCATGCACACTTGTAGGGATCTGGCATTATATAATCGCGCTTTACTTTAGTGCTACACAAACTTTGCGTCCGATGTGAACTGTTGCCAGGAGGTATTTTCCATAGCATGATATTTCCATGAAAAAACTTTGTGTGTCAGCATTTTCAGGTGCATACTATTTTGATTTCTTTACAGAAGAGGGAACCTGTTAAAATATGATGTAAAATAATTTTGCACCCTTTCCCCATGTTAGCAAATAATTTAAAATGCACTGCCTATTCCAACATAAGTTGCAATGCAATTAGACTGTCATTATATAACTAATCAAATTGCAGTGCTTATTCCTTAAGGACATAAAGTAACAAGCACTGCAATTGTTTATGATTGTTATATAATTAATTATAATATAATTGTTTGCAGTGCTTAGTGACATAGCTTTGTGAACTTGGCTTTATTTTTAACATGCATAAAAATAAACCATGCCCATGAAAATATTTGGTGCCAGCTGTCAAAAGTAGATACTTATAACATACTTATAACATATTTATAACATCATAACGGATTACGAAGTCACGCACACGACACGCACACGCACACACACAGACACACACACACACACGCACAGACACACACACACACACACAAACCACACACACACACACAGAGTAGTGTTAGTCAGTTTATAGCAGTAACAATATTCATTGGCTTTCAGACTAAAGAGAACAGACACAGAGTGTTGCACATCTTAACTTATTATCTATTGGACTCTATCTCACTTGTATTGGCAACAGGATGACATGAGAAGTTTTTTCAGTATGAGATTTGACCCCTGAGACATTCAACTAGCAGTGGGGTTTTTTTTTTTGTTTTTTTTTTGCTTGCACTACAAAAAAATATGCTTCAGTAAGAACTTTTTTCAATTGCCATAGACAATCTAAATGGAAAAATATCCTGCCTTTTTGGAGATAGTTATTGCTTTTGTTGAGTCTCTGGAATCTCCTGATGGGGAAGGCCAAGAGAGAATCCAAGTTCCCCAATCCTCGCCCCCCCTCCCCCGCCCCCATTCCCTGTTCCGCGATCACTAACCCCCCTTTTCTCAGTCCGCGAACAAATTCCCCCCCCCCCCTCCCCACCTACCCCCTCACCTACCTACCCCTGTCTGTTATTGAATTCCCTCTGCTTTCCTTTCATGACCAAAATTTCTGTCTGTGAGTGCAATCTATACCCCCACTTTGGGAGTGCCCCGTATAAACTTTTAGTATAGGGCCCCCAAAAATGTCAGGGGCAGCCCTGCCCTGCATGCATTCATCTTGGCCTTTGATAATATTCTGCTCTTATCATAATGTACAGTTCACTCCCTGTGTGTGAAGATTACATATTTTACACTGAACACCATGGCTGGCTAAAACTGATCTGCTCCTCCCAGGAGAACTGCATGCTTGCTACACTGCCTTAGCTTCCTGTGCGGTCATAACATAGATGAAGAGAAGCTCTGGTCTGGGCACTGGACCACAGAGTGCGAGGAGTGTGATACCTTACCAGCGAATGCAATGTCTGTGATGCTGGTGGCTGAGATATCATTGTTAATAATGTGCTGCGCTTTTTATATCCATGAATCTACTTGGTGAATCGGAGTTGTGTTCTTCAAGCAAACCGCCCCCCCCCCCCCTTCCATGAAGCGGCATTCTTCATGTGTGGTTTGAAAGGACGCCATGCTCGAATCGGACGCCGGTAATGAAAGACACCTGGCGTTCAGAGAAAACCGGGGATTACGAACAGTATCCTCCACTGTTTACGGAGGTCTGTACTTATCCGTCTTGTGATGTTCTGTTTCTGGAGATTAAACGGGCTTTCACGCAGCCGGTGTCATTCTGTTCCTCCGAATTCTCTGGTACAGTAAATTAAACATAATAAAAAACATCCTTCTGTTGGTTCGTTTTCATAGTGTTGTGTTCTCATGATGCGTTTTTTCGCCCTGGAAGCTGGTATGATATTATTTGTCGGTTATTTTCCGTAAATTATATTCGGTTATTTTCCTGTGGTATTACGCTGTAGTTAAAGAGACAAGCGCTGTGAAATTGACCGTTTTTACAACTGCACTATGAAGTTACGTAAAGGGTTACGATTTATTTATAGTGTAATATGAGGCAGCAGGTGAAGATTTGGGGTTTGACTTTGGGGAAAGGGGGAGTGGACATTAAAGGAAATGGATGCCGAGGGTCATAGTGATAAACTGTAATTAGTAAAACCGCTCATCTCCGTTTAACATGTGTTAGCCATTTAGCAATTTGTTATCATACAGTTGCTAAAGTTTTTTCTAGTACATACTGTGTTTGCACTGGTATGCGGTTGCATAATACAAAGTGTTACGGCTTTAATCCAGCATTTGCTGTGCTTGTCATCCTTTGGACTATTTTGAGGTTGAAATTATTTTTGTTTCCAATTATGTTCTCATTCAGTCGTGAGTATTTTGGCTAGAACTTTGTTTGAATGACCTCACAAAAGTACCCTTCTCTGGTGTGTGTTCCCCTTCGTCAAATACAAGAAATTGTTACTGTTCCCCAGATGTATGCTTTCATTAAGGCAATTTTCACCTTTGGCTCATTTAGCTGGATTTAGGAAACACGATATAGATGGTGAAGTGAGAGGTTGATGTTGGGAAAAAAAAAGGCATTTATGGACTAATAGCCATCTGGGTTATTACGCATAGACAGAGTGTGAGCTGCAAAAATATTACCCCTATTGGACCGCCACTTTGCTTCGACTACTGGTATCATCAGTTGTGAACACTGTCAAAATATTAAAATAACGGATTAGTCCTTAGTTGTATGAACAGGAGAAGCCATTAGTATTGCTGCAAGTCAATATGGCAAACAGGCGTGTGAAAGCAGCTTTTACTGTTTTGAACCAAATCGAACTCTATCCCCCATTTTGAAAGTCTTTACCATCCACCTCATATCCTGTTCTATGAAGTCTATGATGTCATATCCTGTTCCCGCTCTACAGGGTACGTGGAAGGATGGAAGTACGTGGGTGGCGTTAATACACTTTGATCAGCTCAGAAGACAGTTATAATTAAAAAAAAAAAAACGCCATTTCCTTTAGGTAACATGTCAACTGCCACCCTCCCCCATTCCAGTATTACAGCAGTGTTACGGATTCTTGTACGGTTAGCCGTGCAGCAACAGATGTTTAGTCTGAGGGCACTGATAGAGATCTCCCAGGTCTAAAGCCACTCGGGTTGAGGCGATAAAATGGCGGTAAGCTCCCTCCAAAACCAGCCACCCCGACCCACATCTGGTCCTTATCGGCCTGATTTGAAGGACGCCTGGATAATGCGTGGACAGCCTGTGGGGGTCTGACCCCGGCCGCCTTCCCATCTAAAGTCTCTCCATCTGTAGTACACAGCTTCTCTACTCTATGCCCTTTAATGAAAGCAAAACAGCTGGGCAGTGATCTGTGGATGAACTCCATCTGCGAGTGTAGGCTGTGTTTTCCAGTGCTTTTGCAGACATTAATGGGACCGTAGTGGATCATATTGACTGAAATCTTGCACTTTATTCAAAATGGATGCCCTGAATATTGATATGTTTATCTGTTTTTTTTCTCGGTTTTCTTGATTAGCTGGATGTTCTAACAGCACACAGAGTTAATTGATCTTGCAGGACACATTTATCACTTTCTTGGGTCCATCCAGCATTACAAAATGGTAAGTAAGCAAGTAATATCCTTTACACAACACACTCTTACTCTACAGTACCTTTTGGCTTGACCTCTTTACCAGAGCAGACTGGTTTGTCTCTTGTCTCATTTTCTCACTGGATAACTTTGTTGGTGGTTCATCCAGGGGTCATCCAGAGGTGTGTGATCCAAGATTCAATACTTTATTGCCATACAACTTAGTTGTTAGGAAACGGTCAAGACACATAATAAGAAAAAAAAAACCACATAACACATAACCCCCAGCCCATAGAACATTACATACATCCGTGGATGTAAGATTTTAACGGTCCAAGAGGAAAGTCCAGTGCAAAATAAGACGAATGTGAATAGATGAACAAGAAAAATTAGGTCAGAATACGCGCGGTGGAGATGGACCGGCACCATTGGGGCAGCAAGGCCATCGGGCCCCATGGTGGGAAAGGCCGTCTGAGCATCGGTCAAGCAGAAGTCCTGAGCTGAAGCGCTATTAGGTGGTCTCCCTGGGCTCTTTCTCACAGGTTTCTGGATTCTAACAGCTATGATCAATTAGGGAAAAGAAAGTTGAGATGTCACCTAGAAAACACAGAGCAGCTCCGCCCATTCACTGAGCACGTTGGTAACAACCAATAGGGCAACGCTGATGGTGGTTGGTGGATAGTGCTTCCTGGCTAACATCCACAGGAAGCCAGAAAGTATCCACCAATCGCTGTCGCCGTTGTTATATTAGTTGTTAGCAATGTGCTCCATGATTGGTGGAGCACCTGTGTGTTTTAAACCAGTTTTGTAGTCATTCAGCCCTAAACTTTTATCTTCTCCCCAACCCCAGGTCCCCACCTGGCATGCACTGGAAAAGCCCAAAAATAAATCAATTTTAAGAAGTATTTATCAATTTATCATCCAGATCCAGTGAAAATGATACCATGCCCCCCCTGTCTTTCCTACAGTATCACTGCAAGACCATTGAGCTGGGGGGGGGTGGGGGGTGGCCACCTACCTACCTACCTCCCTCCCACCCCCCAGTTCAGACAGTTAGACCATTCTCTGTGTTACCCATTGACAGTATATAAATGGACGACAAGATGCTGCTATTTCCAATGGACGAGATGGAAGGCCAATCACATCACTTCCTGATCGGCCTCTGGTGCAATGGATCCTGGGAACGCACAAGATTTCGCAGGTGCCAAGTCTCCGGTTTGTGATGCAAAAGATGCACTCCTTGTAGTATCTGTAGAATTTGTTGGATTACAGCATCAAGGTTAGAACTCAAAATTATCATGATTCACAAATCATCTGAGAAATTTTGATGTATGGAATTATTTCTAAAATTCTCAAAATTACTTGCTATAATATGCCATAATGCAAACCACGATCAGCATTTTAGGATTTTGAGGGAGCTTCTTTAAACATTACAGCACTGTCCCTTTTTTGTGGTTGCAGGTTTATGACATCATTATTTCAGCTGAGAAGCCCAAAAATGGTTACCTTCGCTGGCGTGGGCTTGGAGAGAAATCCTGGCCCTCTGGTGTTGCCATACTGTCTTAACCCTTCCCTCCGCATGAGCAGTCACAGCCCCCAAAGTCCCCCCCCCCCCCAGCTCAGAGACCCCATCTGTTTCCTTCCCCCCCATTCACCTGTCTGCACATCCTGTCTGTGCATCAGACTGTGGATCAGCATACGGAATAAACAGCAGGGCCACCTTTTAAAAAGACGGAAAAAGACCAAAGACCTTTTTCAAGAGGCAATCAATTCATATCGGTCAGTTCCGTAAATCGATTGATCAATACTGCCCAGGGGACAAGTGACTCTTAATTAAATGGTTTTTAAAGGACACGGTTAATGAAATTAAAATTTCAGATATTTGCGGAAATGATTTACCATTCAAACAAGAATGTCTGTTTGACATAGTGTTTCAGTTTTATTATGTAATTAATGCGCCTTTTTGAATTGGTCGTTCGGCTCACGAACACATCTGACCAGAAAAGTCCTAAAAGGTTGGTTGTGCATAAAATCTTTCATGCCTGCTCAGTCTTAAGTGGAATTCCTTTGAGAGGGTGAATACTGTTGATTAGAATAACAAATAACAGAACCATATATGCATATACATATAAATAATGCTCAGTACAGGACCATGATACACTACAGTTCCACTGCAGAATAATGACACAACATTTCTTTCAATTTGTATGCAAATAGCAGTTCATTGTTGTGCAAAGTGCTACTTGATACTAATTTTTCCTCAGTTTTATTTGTTTTAAGACAAAGAATGTTGATTGTACTTCACCCCTGGAAAACATTTCTCGGCTTATAGACGTAGACTGTCCTGATTGTAATTGCCGACTGAATAGAAAACGAGACCTTGGGTGTTCTTTCATGTCTTCTTTCTTCGTTGACCCTGGGAAATGGATTTTTGCTTTTTTCCAGCGGACTACCTAAACAACTGCACCTCCCGCAAAGGTATAACCGTGGGTAAATAGAACAACAGCCTCACTGACTGCTTTATGCATGTGGCTTGAGTGAGGAGAAATGAGAAGTTTATGCAACCGTCTGATAAGCTCTCCCCAGTCGAGAGAGAGAGGGAGAAAGAGAGAGAGAGAGAGAGCGTGCAGAGGGCTGAGATGGTGCAGAGGGGCGAGGAGGAGGAGGAGGAGGTGGTGTAGAATCCAGAGGCTAGAGTGAGGAGAAACAGGAAGGCTATGCGATCGTTTGTTAGGCTCCCCTCAGTCCAGAGAGAGAGAGAGAGCGTGCGGAGGGCTGAGGCGGTGCAGAGGGGCGAGGAGGAGGAGGAGGAGGAGGAGGAGGTGGTGTGGAATTCAGACGGAGCCTCTGGAGAGCCGAGAGGCGAGAGTCCGTCAGCGAGGTCTGGACATCGCCGCTCGGGGATGACTCATGCCGATGCTCTGCTCTGATTGGGCGTGCAGGTGCCAGGAGTGTGTTCAACCCTCCCCCGACCCCCCACCCCTCCTCTCTTCCCACTCCGCAAAAAAGTTAAAACAATCACAAGAAATGAAAAAAAATCTGCCGTCTCCCCATTGCAGGTCAGCTGGGAAAAATATAATATAATAGCTGTATACGCAGGGGGCGGGTGATTCTGGTCCTGGAGGGCAGGTGTGTGTGCAGGTTTTTATTTCCACCAATTACCCTGGATGAATGAGCTGATTGGGCTGTTTACACCAGCGCTGGTTCACTCGTTGATTAGTTCACAGTATAAAAAACCTTTCGTATGGGGACGTATGGGGTCTTCAGCTCTCATTCCTGCACTTATCATACAAAATTTGAGCCGAAATGTCAGGTGGCGTAATTGTGGGATGCTAATTGAGCACTTAAGGCCAGGGGTTGGCGTGAAAACTCAGAAACGGACGCGCGGTCCTCGTCTGGCCCGCCTGCAGCCCATACCGAAATGGAGCCGCGGTGCGCTAACGCGCTAACGTGCTAACGCAACCAGCGTGAGAGATGAAGGGCCGAAACAGCCCCGTGAATCTGCCTTCCAGGCTGAATTTGGAAGGCTGTTCCGCCATCGGGACGGGAGGGGGCGTGGGCAGAGGGGGCCCCCGGCAGGGATCTACAGTGCCCCCATTTTGGGGGCATATGCTCCTAAAAATGGATGTGCGCTGACTTGAAAAATTATTTAGAAGCACATCTACTAATTGGGATGTATTAGTGTGCTCCTAAAATGTTCAAAAATGTTAGCATAGAGCCCTGCCTGGGGGTGGGGGAGGGTGGGATGGAGCGTGGGCAGAGGGGGGCCTGGGGGGTGGGGGGCAGGGGAGGGGCGTGGGCAGAAGGGGCGGGGGCGATGGGGGCAAAGGGGGCGGGGGGCGATGGGCAAATGGCAGTGCAAAGCCCGGGCCTTGGTGAGAGAGATGGGGCGAGCCGGGTTGGCGAGAGACAGCTTAACGGGCGAGGGAGGCGTGGTGGCGAAGGAGGCGCGGTGGCGAGGGAGGCGCGGTGGCGAGGGAGGCGCGGTGGCGAGGGAGGCGCGGTGGCGAGGGAGGCGCAGTGGCGGGGGAGGCGCGGTGGCGGGGGAGGCGCGGTGGCGGTGTAATCCCTTGTCTGAAGATTAATGAGGCGTCGGCGGCGCCGTTTACAGCTTTGGTGGTACGCCCGGGTCGGCGAATTCAATGCAGCCAATCAGCAGAGCCAGTGAAGCAAAGCACTTACACCTCAGCATTAGAATAACTCGGTCCGCTATCGCTCGATGCTCATTACGAGGAACACCGCAGCCACGGGCTGAGGGAAAATAACATGTTTTGACCTGTTAAAGATCCTTTG
The DNA here is from genome assembly GCF_018555375.3 of Anguilla rostrata. Classification (NCBI taxonomy): domain Eukaryota; kingdom Metazoa; phylum Chordata; class Actinopteri; order Anguilliformes; family Anguillidae; genus Anguilla; species Anguilla rostrata. Next base: position 6,083,051 of record NC_057950.1, on the reverse strand, counting down.
GGTCACACCCTGAGGCAAACTCCCACCCACCAAAAAATTGGTTTGGGGGCAGGAATAATTTGGTTGTGAATCAATTCCAGTACCTCCTATTTAAACTATGCCATGGATTAGTGGACATCTGTGCCTTTCCCCCCCAAAGGTAGCCAATGACCTGCTTCAGGATTGATCGTTTTGCAAAGCAAGCTTCTGCAGGTCATTTTGGATCAGAGACCACAGTCTTTCACTTTAAACATAAAGGCTACTCTGTTTTGTTTTTTTTTTGTTTTGTTTTTTTACAGGCTTGACCAATTTCAGCCTATTCTGATGCTGAGCACTTTTAAATTTACATCAGTTTCTGAGAGTTTGTATTCCCCCATTACTTCACTTACTTCACTTTAAGATTTTGTGCTGTGATTTATATGATCACAAAGACCACGAACTAGTACTACTTGCAGTCTTCTTAATCCGTATAAATGAGGACAATCTGAATAATATTACAGAAAAAGACATAACATATCTGCCTATTCCTCAAAGGCTGTGGAGGCCATTGCCATTTTAAAACATCTATTGATTCTCCCCCCCCCCCCCCCCCAACATGTTTTTCAGAGCATCGACTTGTTCTTCATGTCTCTCACAGCAGAATATTTCCTCTCCGTGCGACTTTCTCATTCTCTCTCACGGGGCTGAGAACCTTCAATGTTTTCATGCTGTATTAAATATAATATTTTGAAAAGAGAAAAACCAGTAATTGGTGGTGACTAGCCTCTCGTTCTCTAGTGGGGGTTTGAACTCAGAGTTACACACAAATAATGAAAGGTTTGGAGACTGCCATTTGGATTGTGAACCTTTGTAGCTACTGTAAGTCTGAATGTCAGTGTTTGCAGTGACCTGTAGACCGTAGCATTATCCCACAGAAATGCTAATAAGCTGGTTTGTCTCAGGAGATTGCTCAATACTATGCAAACGAACTGAATTAGTCGATGCCCTGTCGCAGTGTTTGTGTTTATTTTCATCAGAGCAGACGAGAGTACAACACTTACTGTTCCATTTTCAATTTTGAAATTTTTTTTATATGGTACATATTATAGTGAATACATTTTATTTACTGCAGGACTTATAGGAGAATGTGTCCAACTGTTTATGAATGAGAATGCTGGCTTTTTCTTTTTTTATTTCTCATTTTGTTATGCTCTGTTGTATTAGCGTTCTTCCAGAGAAGAACGCAGGATAAGACTTAGCAACTGAGTCTGTCAGGAATCAACTCAAGACCGTGGGCTGGATCGATGTACTGCGAGCAATGCTTTAGTTTGGCTGGATAAGGGCGACAGTGTTGTTTAATGGTTTAAAAACTGACCTTGTAACGTAAAGGTTGCAGGTTCAATTCCCAGGTAGGACACTGCTGTTGTAGCCTTGAGCAAGGTATATCCAGCTGTTTAAATGGATGCTACGTATGAACTGCAAAAAGCTGTGAAAGTCGCTCTGGGTAATAGTGTCTGCTAAGGTCCGTAATGTAAATGTAATTTATGATTCCTGTCCGCTGCAAACAGCATGCTTTAGTTTTCAGTTTTAACATTTCTTCATATTAAGGCCACAGTTGACAGTGTAAATTGTGGTTTCACAGCACAGAACTGATTTGAGGAGACTAACTTGATATGTGTAATGAAAAGTATTGAAATGTGCTTTTTGAATAAGCTCTGCAATTGAGCAGGTGGATTGAGTTTTTTTATTTTTTTGTGTGGCAAAGCCATTAAACAGCAATATGCATTAGAAGTAATGTTAATTTGTGTTTTAATAATATACTGTAAGAATGGTGTTCTTAACAGCTCATCTCATTTTTTGATTGTTTGCCCATGTTTGTGCGTGCTTGTGTTTGTTTGTTTGTTTGTTTGTTTATGTGTGTGTGTGTGTGTGTGCGTATTGTGTACATATGAATGCATTCACAAGATGAGATATGATTGGCTTAGAAGAGTTCAGTCAGCTAAGTCATCACAGATTTGCGCGGGCTCTCTCTCTCTCGCTCTCTCTCTCTCTCTCTCTCTCTCTCTCTCCGCACACATGGACGTGCACATACATATACACACATGCTCCCTTGGAGCAGACAACTTTCTGTCAGCGCGCAGTAGGGAAGCTTTCCCTCCTGTCTCTCTCTTCTCTCTCTCCTCTCTCTCCTCTCTCTCTCCCTCACTCTCACTCCACAGCAGGGGGGGGGGAAAGTAGCGCCTGGGGTCTCGTGGAACCGCAGACCCAGGACCGGTCTGGCATTTCTCTTTTCTCTTTTTTTTTCCCTCTTCTTTTTTTTTTTTTCTTTTCCGTCCATCGCCCAGCCGTTTCGCGTGGTCGAGCCGCCCGCTGTGGAGGAGGAGGAGGATGAGCACGGCACAGCCAGTGAGGAAGGGCATCTCCTGTCCCTCTCAGGACCCCAACTGCACCCGCGTCGTGGAGTCCCTCTCCGCCTGGAACGACTCCGTCCTGGGAGCCTACCGGCTGGTGGACCTGCCCCCGATCACCACCTCCGTGAGTATCCCGGGGGGTGGGTGGTGTTGGGGGGGGGGGGGCCAGGATGGCTGACTCTCCTGCTGCATTCTTAATGCCATTCCTTTATCGTGACACACACACAGCCATGTTCTGTACATGCCTGTGTGTGTGTGTGTGTGTGCGTGCGTGCGTGCGTGCGTGCGTGCGTGCGTGCGTGTGTACCTCGACCAGATCCCTGAGTCTGAACGCAGGTCTCTGAGTCTGTGCAGTTATAATGGACGACTCTTTCCACTGGCAAGTTTGGGTCTCCTGCGTGTGATTAGTCAGAGGCGGTCTGGTCTGTCCTGTGGTCTGTACTGCACTGTGGATTCACCTCTGGCATTTTTTTTTTTTTTTTTTAGCGGCTGTGTCAGTCATCACCAGAGTCAGTGATTCGTTTCATAATTTGCCCAAGTAAAAATCGTGAAATCGTGAAAAAAGACTCGAAATGGCGAAATTGAAGTTTTGGGCTCTTCCCAATCTGTTTGCCCCCGTGGCTCGAGAGAGAGATATAGACGTCTTAGTGACACAGGCCTTTTTGTGATTTCTCTTTCAAATTGAGAGTGTTATTTTTTTTTCCTGACACATAGGAGATGCCAGCCTTCTTGTAAGATCGTGCTGTTTACTATGAGATTAATTGTTATTTTGAAACGAGGCATCGTTATTGAGTGTTACTTTATTGTACTCATTATTAATTGTTACTGAGTCGGCCTGTAGTTAACATGACATAACATAATGATGAGAGCAGGCCATTCAGCCCAACAATGCTCACCATTTTCCTGACTAAATTGCGCCTAGTGCTCTGATTGCCTGCAGACTAGATAGTCTCTAACATTGTATCAAGCTTTGTCTTGAAAATCCCCAGAGTTTCTGCCTCTACTACGTGACCTGTCAGGCTGTTCCACACATTGACTACTCTCTGTCTGGAAAAAAAAATTCTTCCCGACGTCCGTACAGAATCTGCTAACAGAACTCGACCTGAAGAAGAATCTCTTCAAAGTAGATCACTCTGTTAATCCCCCTTTTTGGATATAAAAGCATCAATCAAATCACATCACATTAAAACGAACTAAAACCAGGCCTGTCTACAGTCATGCCCAGCAAAGAAAGGGCTGTGTCCAAAATGTTCATCATGAACATCCGTCCCGTCATGAGCTTCAGCACAGATGCTGCTGAAATGGGTTTTTACTCAGTTCTGTGCATTTACATGCAAAGTATGGACGGAGGGAAAAAAACAGGTATTAGTTTGTGATTGTTGAGTGACAGGTGGTAATTACTTTTTCGAGGTCTGCCACCTCACTTTTATTTTTTATTTTTTTGCGTTTGAGACGCCGGCGGCTCGCGATAAGGAAGAGTCGTCCTCCTGCGGGGGAGTTTTGGGGGGCGCTGGAACAGTTCCACGATTCTGTAAATTGTCCTCTGATTGAGTTTGCCTCGCACCCGATCTCGCTGTCAGTCACACTGTCGCTGTCACTGGCGGGGACGAAAGTACCAGAGAAATAACCTTACGAGTCTTCAGGGAACGCCGATAATGTGAGAGAGCAGTAGTATGCCGGTGACTTTTGCCAGTGAAAGGTCCTGGTTAAATTGGCATTAGGTCCGTGGTGTCTAACAATGTGATTAACCAGGACCTTCTCTGGTAAAATGTATTGTGAAATGAGAGCAGAAATGTTTGTTGATGCAAGGGTTTTGACAAGCATGTTATTAAGAGTGTTTCTTCTGGAACATACGCGTTTGTACTTTCTTTTTTAAAGCAAATATTTCATATATTTTCACATTTTATCTTTAAAAATGTTTCCTGCATGGTAAAGGTGAATTTTCGAATGGCAGAACCTGACAAGCCGACTGACATGCTGGGTAATTACATAGCACCTGCCAGAGTAAAGATGGAAAATTTGCCCATTGTGTTTGCTGAATACAGAACAGTGTACTCCTGATTGCTCATTGTACTAATGGAGACATTCCAGCAATACCTGAAATGTTAAAGATTAGTTCTACTAACATTGAAATTATTTATTGTATTGAGCGATAAACTAATAAGAGCCAATCAGGGATTGAAAGAAAACAAACAAAAAGTTGAAAGACTTTGCAGCATGGGTTCAACAAGGTGTGGGAAACATCCCTGTGGGATTTTGGTCTATGTGGACTTAATAGCATCACACAGTTCCTGCAGATTTTTTTTGGCCACATGGTCAGCAGCAATACTTAGGTATGCTGTGGTATTCAGATTATTCTCAATTGGTATTAAGGGGCCTAATGTGTGCAAGAAAACATACCATTGACACTAGGCAGGATGGATCCATGGACGCATGTGATTTATGTGATATTCTGACCCTAACTACCTGCATGTCGCAGCAGAAATTGACAGCGTCAGACCTGGCCTGAACATTTTTCCAAATTCAGTCATCCACTTTTGGTGATCCAGGTGCCCACTGTAGCCTCATCTTCCTGTTCTTGGCTGACAGGAGTGGAACCCGGCCTCATCTTCCACTGCGTGTAGCCCATCCACTTCAAGTTTAGACGCGTTGTGCATTCAGAGATGCCCTTCTGCAAACCACTGCTTGTTATTTGAGCATTTGTGGCCTTTCTGTTAGCACGAATGAGTCCGCTCATTCTCCTCTGACCCCTTTTTTTTTTTTTACTCTGACCTTTTTTAGTTTATCGCTCCATTCTCTGTGAACCTTAGAGACTGCAGTGCGTGAAAATCCCAGGATGGTTGTCGATCCTGATGCTGGAACCACCATGTTTAGATCATACATCTTGCCCATTCTTATGTTTGAGTCGAACAGTGACTAAACCACTGCACCGTGTCTGCAATGCTTTATGTATTGAGTTTTAGCCTCGATTCTCAGTTTGGAGGAGCAGACTCTTTGCATTGACAAGCTCCATCATGAGTCTGATTAATCAGAATGTATTTTTCCTCTTACCTTGTCCTTGATGTATTTTCAGTTAACAGAAGCATGGTGGTGAGACTGTTTCAATTCCATTTAAGTACTTCCCATTAATGTTAAGGGTATAGCTGCTTCCGCCTGGCTATTTGTGATTGGCTCTGCTCTGTTCTGCTGTGTGTTAATTTTCTTAGAAAAATATTCCAATGTTTACAAATAGGCGGCAGTATTTATAGTGTAGCGACAAAAAAAAAATCTATGCATAAAAATAGCCCCAGTACATTGCAATAAATTATGGTTGAGTGAGTGTGCTTCAACTGCTGTACAGAAGATCAATGAAGTGTCATCAGAAACCCCTTAATCAGAAATCCTAATTCAAGACCCCTCCCCCATGACCAAAAGTGCAGAAGAGATCATGCACCAAAGTTAGTCATTCATCTTTAATTCATAAAAAAAGATAAACGAAATGTTCGTCCACTGTGAGCTCAGATATGCAATTCATGAAACAGCCTTCGCCAAGATATTTAAAAAAAAGGAATAGAAATAATCCGCTGTAATTCCTTCATTTAAAACAGAGCCTATTTAAACCAGCGACCGATAACCCAATCCTCTTACGGGCAGCAGAGATTGTGTGAGCTCTGGGGGGATTGCAGTGGCACTGCTGGGACAGCAGGGGGCGACCTCTGCTGTTGAAGGTGCGATGTGAGCGAGCTGATCGGCTGTTTCCCTGTAGAATCCAGTCACCTCCTGCTCTCTGCTTCCTATGTCCCCGCACTCTGCTTTTATTAACACGACCAGGTCAAAACCTAGTATATGGCTGGACCGACCGACCAATGGTGTAACTTCATCACTCAGTCACAGACATTCGCGTTTGTAGGGCTGGCCCCGCTGTTGCGGTCCAGCCAAAAAGGAGGCAGGCAGGTCACTGGCCCCTCTCCACTTTAAATCTGTGGAGTACTGGATTACTTGTATGGTGTTATGTCTTCCTGCTCCATTGCAGACACCTTTCCTGGAGGCAGATATTTTGGCAAAGAAATGAGATTTCTTATACTTATACTTCTTGGTAAATGGTACAATGACAGCGCCCCTTCCTGGCATTCAAACCCAACTTTTGGTAGAAAAGTCCACCCACCTGACCACTGTGCTGCAACGCTGCATCTACAGACCTCTGTTCTTCAGTGCTACAGATCTACAGACCACTGTGCCATAGTGCTACAGATCTACAGACCACTGTGCCATAGTGCTACAGATCTACAGACCACTGTGCCATAGTGCTACAGATCTACAGACCACTGTGCCATAGTGCATACAGATCTACAGACCTCTGTGCCACTGTGCTGCAGATCTACAGACATGTGGGAGTGCTCGTCTCTCTGTAACGCTGTGTATGTCACGCATGTTGATATACAGAATTCTACACGTTTTCTGTCTGTCATGCACTGTTTATTTGATTTTTGCATTGCTGTTGTGTTACATTGTGAGAAACATGAAGACCGTATGAATTACAGAGAACTAGGTGGACCAGCTCACACCTGAGCTGAGCACAGGACGTCTCTACATTCACATTTAGTCCACGGGCCGCCCAGAAAGCAGGCATCGATTGAACAGCGTCTGTCGAACCTTCCGTTAAAACAGCTGATATTAATTTTTTCAGCTCGTCAGAAAAAAAAAACAGTGGCTTTTGAAAGTGGCTTGTTCCATTTAAAATCTCATATGGAGAAGCTTGCTTGTTGACATGGGCTCAATGGTGTCATAATGGTCACTGGAGTGCTTTGTTCGTATTCCATTGATGTATGACCTCACTGTCTCCAGTGTCCATGGCAACGCAGATCGGTTATTACCTGTGTAAAGACGTCGTTCAGGTAATCTTGCCTGAAAGGAAAGGCCACAGGGTATTACTCAAGCTTGCGATAATTTGCGTTAATTGCGGCTAATTGCGTGGAATTATTTATTAAGAGCACATATTCTCTCCTCTCTGTTCTGACATTCTAACAAGGGTTTGAAAAAAATTGTAATGTGGTTTTTAAAAGCGAGAAATCTGCACAGCACAAATTTCACTCTAAAATGGAATTAGCTTTTTTAAGCTCTGTCCTGAGGCGGCAGTGAATGGGGAAAATGCGTTTATATGGAATACTTTTGGTTCAGTTTTATCGCTGTGTGAGTAGGGAACTGTGGGCAACTGGGTGATTGCGTGACCAAAGTTCTCTTGATTCAATCAATATTTAATTTGACTTGCTCATAAAATTTAGGGTTTTTTTTTTACAAACGTGAGCTTTTGAATTGGTGATCTCTTTATGTGCCACACGACACACTCTTTCATATTAACCAAAACAGATGTTAGCGAGTTGCAGCTGTGCTAAAATAATTGCAGTCAATAATTAAATAATTGCAGCTTCAGATCCCTCAGCCAAAATCCTCTGCATCTTGTTGACAACATGATACGGAACATATAGTACACCTCTGATATGCCTCCTCTCCACAACGGGCATGCGTTGTGTTTCATAGCATATACGTGTAGAAGAACAGTTTGTCCTTCGTGGAAATAGAACAACTGTAAAACAATTAAAGGATCCAAAATCAAAATTTAAAAAAATAAGAACCCAAAATCATGCATGTAAGCAGACCTGGGTCAAATACGTATTTGTTTTGGATTCAAATACTTTTCTGTGCTCTGTTGATCTTGCCTGGTGTAACTGAGCCTGCCAATATGACCAGAAGACGGGGTTTGCACTTTTTGAGGGTACTTCATTGGTTCCAATGCACCAGACAAGATCAGTAAAGACACTCTTTGGCCAACCAAGTCACCCAGCAGGGTTCTTCAATGGCAGTTTAACACTCTGTGGGACCTTCTGAAGGGAAGGGTTAAGAGTCGGTTAAGTTTAGTACGGGTCTCCAGTGGGGCCTGTACTAAACTTCATCTACATGCACATATATACGTAGTTCTGCTGTTTGTTATTCTAGCCAGCAACATTCACCCTCTTCAAAGAATTCCACTTGAGGCTAAATGTACAGGAAAGATTTAATGCAAACACTGACCTTGTAGGTCATGCCTTTTGTGGTCGATCGCCCATCCTGAAACCAAATCGAACAGGAGTTTCGCTTTCTGAAGACGAGACTGAGTGCAAAAGAAACAGGAAACAGGAAACAGGGGCTGGAGATGGCTGCAGTGCAGGTTTGGCAGAGCAATCACCATTGATGATACCCAGCATATGGTGACGTCTGTGAGTCCCAGACTTCAGGCAGTCATGATGTGCTTATTTCAGATCATATAAATTTTTCCGACACAGACCACTCCTGCACAGACCACTCCCCATGTGGATGTAAATACCCTCAAATTAAAGCTGAGAGTTTGCGCAATACATACATAAATACATACATTCATTCACACACTACATAAATATATGCATAAATGCATACATTCATTCTCACACAGTACATAAATATATGCATAAATGCATACATTCATTCACACACCGTACATAAATATATGCATAAATGCATACATTCATTCACACACAGTACATAAATATATGCATAAATGCATACATTCATTCACACACAGTACATAAATATATGCATAAATGCATACATTCATTCACACACAGTACATAAATATATGCATAAATGCATACATTCATTCACACACAGTGCATAAATACATGCATATATACATACGTGCAGCAGATACATACATATAGTTATGTAAATGCATACATAAACCATGTCGGAGGGAAGATGAAGCCCATCTGTGCGAATGGGGAGCAGTTCATCATAAGCGATTCCCTCAAGGCATGTCAGGTAATGGGTGCATTTCCCAAAATAATTTTTTTTTAAAAACGACCAGAGCAGCCACCCAGAGGAATGTAAACAAGACAGAGCGGCGTGTATAAAAATCCAGCGACAAACCCGGGTCATGTGCTCTGGGGAAGGGGGGCGGAGCTTGGCTCGGCGCCAGGAAGCCCCCCTACGGACACGCAGCCATCTGTTACCTGCGGCAACGGCATATGGAAACACCCCCGCCCCCCCCCAAGCTGCCAGCGTACCTGCAACCCTTGTTTAAATCATGGCAGGACCAGATGACCCTGCATGTCAGAGCTGTAATCCAGCGCCATATTGTAGCAGTCTGTCTTCATTTTAACAGCTGCCCAACTGCTGGCAGGAGCAGGACGGTCAGGGTTTAGGTTGTTTATTTATGTATGTATTCATTTTTTTCTGGGGGAAGGGGGGGGGGGGGGCTGCCTCCCCATGTGCTAATTTGCTGTGTCCCAGAGTCCTTGTCCCCCCGCCGGGGGGGGAACGGAGGCACCCGAAACGATGCGCGAATTTTCTTCGGGAGCTGAAATAGAAATTAATGAGCAGCGTAGGATGTGCATGTTTGTGTTACCGTGAGCGGAGTGGTAATCACTGTGCACTCTTTGGATTGTCAAGGACAATGCTCTTTCTCGTTTTTGTTTTTCTCTCCAATTACAATTCATCGAGACTCGCAATCTTGAATCTTTCTTGTCTTTGGAAATTGAAACGCGCAAATATTGCACGCCCCAAAAACAAAAAACAAACCAGAATATTTTGCGTGCTCCCTTGACCCCTATTTGCTCTGGATATTAACGTAAAAAAAAATCTGTGCCGTGGTTTGTTTTAACTTCACATCTTTTGCGCCCCCAATCATCTGGGACTGTGAGCGAAATGACTGCTCTATCAGCAAGTTCTTCTGCAGACACGGTAATCAGCTGGGCTCAGGCTGAGGTTGGCCCGGAGATGAACTAACAGCAGGAGTATGGGTTTCTGTTTTTTTTTGGTTGGAAGGAGAGCCCCTGATATCTCGGTCCGCACGCTCTGGATGCCACCGCTGCCTGCCCCCCCCCAGTCCGATAGTGACAGAGCCGAAATTTTCTGAGGGGAGGGGGGTAACGCCATGGCTCTAGTCCAACTAGGCTGAGCAGTCCTCCTCCCTTTTCCTGGACATTTCCTCTTTTGGGCGACCAAGAACATCCATCCAGATGGGATTTCTTAATTGCTAAAAAAAAAAAATATGTCCGGTTAAGGTTTTGCTCTTCCTATAGACCGTAGAGTAAGCAAAGAAAATAGCCTCGTATTATGTTTATGTACATTAGCTGTAAAGTTGTTGGGAAGGGACATTTTACAGATGGCCCCTTTTGAAGCCTGCTGCAAAAAAATATCAGCATGATCTGTAATAAAATCATCCCACACCTAGGCGTCCGAGCCTGCCCACTGTGGCAATATAATCACAGTGACCACAGCTTTCAATTTATGCTAAGGCCAAAGAGAGTATTTGTAGGCTCATTGGCAGTCTGTTACACTCGGGAGATTGGCGGTATAGGATCTTCGAGTGCTCACCCCCAAACCCCCACCCCCTCCACCCCCCACCCCCCCCCCGTGATGAGCTCACTGTGCGTCCGCAAGCCCGTTTCCCCATCCCGCCATTTCCGCGCGATCCCTCAGAAGCAGCCCCGGGGCCGGCTACGGTCGCGCTGGCCGCTTCGTTACTGAAAGAAAGAATGCAAGCGACGCACACCAGGGAGCCAGATGGATTTCGCCAGGACGCCTGCGTGCTGTTAGCCTTTTTAAATCCCCTGAATTCAGAAGGAGTTAGAGCGGCTCGCTCATTCAATACCATCAGGCCATCACCAGCCTGTTCAAAGGAGTTTCTTATTGGTTTAAAAATACCGCACACACACACACTCTCACAGGCAGACACACGCACGCATACACACACATAGACAGTCACAGACACATGCACGCACACACACACCCCTACACAGACAGATAAATGTACGCATGCATACACACACACACACACACACACGCATGCATACAAACTTTAACAAAGAACATGAAATGTAGGCTACATAAGCCTCCCATTCTGTTCATTCCGTGAAAGGATCCTGTTGCAATAAGAAGCACAATCATCCCTCCCCCATTGGGTCCTGACATCACCCCCCCCCCCAATCAATTCCAAGAGCTTCCCACCTATTTCACGTTTTGATAAGTCCCAAATCTGGCAACCCTAGACCCTGTGAACTCTGCCTTGAAATCGGGCACAACTCTGGACAAGCACCAAGAGAAATAATAATTTTTTAAAGAGAACTATCGATCTGTCCATTGACCCAGCAACAGGTAGCGGGCAGATTTGATTTTACAGCGTCTCCATGTCTGTTTGTTGTGTTGATTGAGTGCCGAAAGGGTCGCCCGGGAAATATAAGCAGCGAGCAAAGACCAGAGACCTCATAAACAGCGCGACGGACGGCCTGCCCGCTGTCCTGCATCTGGCAACCTCACCGCGGTGCTGCTGAGACGAGCAGGAGCAGGCAAACGCACGTCGGCAATGTCAGTAGTGTATAACTGCGTTTTCTATCTCACAGTCCACTTCAGGCCTTCTGACAATATTCGGCGGTTCCCACAGGAAGAACGCAAACAGTGCCCGCCGCGGTGCCCATCTCAGTGCCAGCTGCAATGCCCACCGGTATGCCTGCCGCGATGCCCACCTCTGTGCCCGCCTCAATTCCCGCTGCGATGCCCGCCTCAATGCCCGCCTCAGTGCCCACCTCAATGCCCGCCTCAGTGCCCGCCGCGATGCCCGCCGCGAGTCCCCTTGGGGGCTCTTTTGTTAAGCAGCAGCCTCCGCGGTTTTGCCGCCCGTCGATCCGCCATCCTGAACCGAGCCCCGAAATCTCTTCCCCCGTCGAGCGGGCCGGGACCAAAGGAAGCAGCGAGGTGGAACGCGTGCCGTCGCGTTCGGACAGAGGACGCCCTCGTCCGCATTCGAAGGTCCTTTTCCTGGTGTTGCGAACCTGTTCTCTCTCTGAACAAACATAACTACATGGGCTCCTGTGCCTCCTGTGGCCTTTTCATTCGAAAGTTTTTTTTTTTAGGGTGGATTTTAAAACTGGTTTACAGTTAAACTGTCACAGGTGCAATGTTGCCTCTGCCAGTAGCTGTATTGTTTTCTCCCACCGCTCTCTCACTTTCCTGTGTATGCTGTGTGAGCTCGAGATCCTGATCAGCTGTCCTTGAAAGTATACGCCTGAATAAAAGCCCCTCTGTTGTTGCTGTAGGATAGAGCAGGCTTTTGTATAAATAAATAAAAACTTGGTAACACTTTCAATGCATGGTTCTTGATAAGAGCTATACAAAACCTTTATGAGCGGCAGAGCAAGCACTTTATAAACATGAATAAATGCTTTTGTCAGAGTCCATGGTGACATTACTATGGCATAATACGGTAAGCGGCAGACACCACATGCCTACGGCTCTTATGAAAGACTGTTTGTAGAAACTGTTACCAAAAGCCAATCCCATTGCGAATTATCATTGATCCAAACGTAGCTTAACAGAAAACCCAGGCAATGCCGACCTTGGTCTACAATAAATCCTGTGGCAGATAAGATATTAAGCATGGCTTTGGTGGCTCAACAAAAATAAAAAAGCCTAGATGCATCTTTTCCCCTCAAGATGAGACAGAATATTGTATTAATCATAATGATAATCATAGTTTCTCTCCTATGATTGAAATGCACTTTACAGCGACAGGGAAGCTATCCCCATCGGATATGAATGTGCAGTGGCTTTCTTCCTAATGCCTGCCTGTTATTTCTCACCATCACTCCAGGGTGGAGAGGGAAGGGTATAATTACCCAGCCAGACAGAGACAGACAGTTCATGACTTCATCTGCGTCTTTCAGTTAGCTCTCCTACTTGTTGTGAGCCCAGAACTTTAATTTCAAATTAAAGAGGATGCCAACCTCCCACAGGACAGTGTCCCCATCATTGAACCCAGGCTCTGGCTTTAATTTGGGTGCCAAAAGCAGCTAACAAAAAGCTAATGTAATGCCACTGTCATTTAAATGTGGGGTAACGAAACAGAAGGAGGCCAAATCCTGGTTTTATAGGAAAGCTTTTTAATTAGCAGCAGTCAGTGACACAGAAACAGGCAACTGTTTGAAAAGCTAATCCGACTGATTACATGTGCTGTGCTTTCGCATGGGAAATGAGTTCCGTAAAGAGTCTTGCTTTACAGTGCTTTAAAGCACTTCTTTTCTAAACTGGAGAATTTTTGCTGTGCTTTGCAACAGTTCCATTAATATACACTTGCGTTCTGTGTCTGCTCATTGTGGCGCGTTATTTTTCAGTGCGGTGATGTCACGTCAAACAAAATCACGTTAATGCAATTTTACAGTTAAAAACACTACCGGCATCAAAAAGCACCCCAGGAGCTGTGTTGGCACAAATGTATGAATGTACTGGTATGCAGAACGATTGCAAATACAGGAAACAGGATACCTAAAACATAGATAAATCCAGGGTTGTAATACACAGGCAATTCCCCATGTTCCCATACATCAGTACGCACGCACAGCCGCAGCATTTAAATCCAGAGCCTATTAGGCCGCTGAAAGACGTCGCGTTAAGAATTTCAGGTGATACATTTTAGAAGGCAACGGCGCATGAAATGGGGCTTTGCGGCAGCTCCAAGTGTCCATGTTTGCGTGCTTACGTAGGGTATATGTTTCAGGGGATTCAGCTTCTTTTGGCTGCTGATAGATGAGCACCATTCCAGCTGCTTACCCTACACGCACGGTGCTTCTGACGAGTGCCAGCTCTCTCCTGTAGCTCTCGGTGTCAACGGCGACCGCTTGGCGGCACGCTCTCCCCCCAAAGAGTGAAGGACCGGTACGGTGCTGTGTGTTCCCTCCATAACCGGGGAAGCGACGGCGGGCTGTCTGCCCAATTCAGAAAAGGCCGCGTTCCCACTGAGATTTTCCTGGTGATGGTCTCAAGGCGGTTCCGTTTCCATGGTTACCTTGCGTACCGGGGTGTAGCACAAAATTCTGGGCCCTATACATGAGCATATCTCTGTGGGCCCCCTTCCTCTCTTGATCCATGTCTCTCTCACATCATTCCAGGCCTTTTTTTCGAGGGCCCTGGCTAGTCAGTCCCACTTTTCCCCCCCACTATGACGCCCCCGCTTGCGTACATGTAAGAGTGACTGTGCGACAGCGGCCTGGAAGGTAGCCCCTCCATTTAATTTGCGGTGGCTCTCAGTTCCTCCCGAGGCCTTGCGATGGACCTGGGCCCAGTCGTACGGCGCGTTGGATAAGGCTTACGTTCCTCTCTCTCTTCGCATCGCACTGCTCTTCTCTAGCTGGAGCCCGCTTTAATTCGCCTCTTACGCTTCCCCTCCCCCCCGTACCTGCAGGTCAGAACATGTTCAGGCCGTGAGACACTTTTGGAGTCTCCGCTCCTCTTTAGTCCAAAGTTTTTAGAATTCAGGTCTTAATAATTACTAATGAGTATGGCATGAGATCTGGCAAAAAAAAAAAAAAACAGTAGAACAAAATTGAAAAATCAAAACAGTTATAATCTTTTTTCTTTTTTTTTTTTTGAACATTTTGTTTCCTGTTTTGTTTATCCCCGTCTTCTCCTGGAACAGAAATGGGTGGCATAGCACCGAGGCGATAAAATAAAGAACCTCTCATTTGGCTAGTTTGAAAGAAAACAGATGGAGGCTGCTTCAAGAAATTTCAGTCTGTTTACTGTCCTGTACTCTTTCAGACTTCACATTAAACCGACAGCAGCTCAGGCGCGAAGCTAATATTGCGCTAGCTATCGTTTGGCCTCTTCGCTAAACAACAGACGGACGGTCTCAGTCCGCCCCCCCCCCCCCCAGTATTAATCCTGGAAAAGTTGGCTATAAACATAAAATTCTGAACGTTTCGAGAGAAAGCACTTTTGATTTCATGAGGCAGTTTATTGGGCTGTTATCTTCAGACGAAATGGTTGTCTTTCTGGGAATGTTTTTCCCCACACAGCTCTGTGAGTGACAGAAACTTGTTGAAGGAATCTGTTTTCTGACAACATCACTATTAACTGTCTGCGGGTAGCGGCCATATTGAATTCCTTTCTTTCGGCTTTAACGTCTGACTGTAAACAAGCTTTTGTTCAGTCTTTGAACATCATCCTTGGCACTACCCAATACAAAGACTTATGAATTATGTCTGTAATGACAAAGACCTTTTGAAATGACTGGCTCAGTATCGACTTATCCAAAGATCGACATTCTCTGAGAAAGAAATCTTCAGGTTGTCAAGGCTGGGCACCATTACTGCTGCTACAGTAGAACTCAGTACTTTTTAAACTCCATTCCAGTGTTTGGTTTCAAATTTGACACGAAGGAATAAAAAATTAAAAAAAAAAACATAAAAAAACTGGAGGCTGTTGACTGGCAGGCATGGGGAGTGAGGGTTTTTTTTTTGGTGTATAACCAAGTCGGACTGTGACCTGTGGCTCTTGTGGGGGGGTGTAGGGATCTGCGGCTAAATATGTCAAACACCCCCCAGCTCTTCCTCATGGCGGATCTCATTTCACTTCCAGTCTGAGCTCTAAGGACGTTCAGCTGGGTAAATATGAATAGGAGAGGATTTAATTGCTTTCTCTGGTGGAGAGATGGGAGGCCGGGTTTCAGTAACTAAAATAAGAAATCAAATCTGCACTTCAGAAAGGGGCAGAGGCCGAGAGAGAAAGAGGGCGCATTCCGATCACGTTTTTTTTTGTAAATTTTTTTTTTTTTTTTACCTCCTTGCTTCCTTTCCTTGCATCCTTCCTAGCTCCTAACTCCACCCATCGGACAACATAAGGAAAGGATGCGAGAGGACAGAGGAATCAAGGAAACTTGTATCGGGAAAATGGAACATTCGTGCTCTTTCAAACGTCAGTTGGAAGCCACGTGCAGATGTGGCTTTCGCAGACGAACCGATAAAGTTGCAGATAAAACTACACATAAAAATGTTGCATTTGTTGAGGCTGTGCAGTCTGGGAAATGTAGGCAGAAGGAAGGCAGCTGTGAGTGCGGAATGGATTTGGTCTTGCACACTCATTTCCCCCAGTGAACTAAATGAGGATTAAGATCTTAAGACTCTTGCTAATTGTACCAGGTATGTGTCTGCCTTCAGTACATTCTAACGAATGTGCACATGTGAGGGTTTAGAGAGGACAAGCTGAGGGGATTTGGAGATTGCTGACTCATATTTCACCTCCACACACATTCAAAGTCCCTGATGACATCGAGGGTTTGCGAGTTCACAGAAAAACCACAGAATTTTGCCACCGATAAAGTTATCAAGGAATAAAAAGGGGGAAAATGACGATTTAAATAATTCTTTTAACGAGGTATCAAACAATAGGAATAAGAGGTGAAATGGTGGAAAAGTTTTATAAATTAGACCATTTTGGCATATGAACAGGGCTGCTGCTCTAGGTCCCGAGGGCCAAAGGGTTATTTTTATTTCCAGTAAAAAGACTCTGGTCGCTCTGAAGTACAAAACACAAATACAACAAAAAAAAAAAAAATTTGTGGCTCAAGGTGTCGATAACAACATACAAAGAATGAAAGAGGCGGCCTGATTCTCTCTGTATTTCTGTTCTACCGCTGCCGTGGATACACGTCTGTTGCCGTGGACGCTGTTTTGTAACCTCACGCAGAGGCAGCGTTTTTCCTTCCCCGCCGTCGATCTCACGCGGTTGTCATGGTTCCCCGCAGGCGCCGACGGCGCAGGCGGCGCCGCACCCCTACCCCACCGTGGACGTGCCGGACCACGCCCACTACACCATCGGAGCGGTCATCCTGGCCATCGGCATCACGGGCATGGTGGGGAACTTCCTGGTCATCTATGCCTTCAGCAGGTACTGTAACCAATGGCGTCACCGGTTCAACAGTGTAGCATTGTGGGTAAGGGCTGTAACCGAAAGATCATAGGTTCGCTTCCTGGGTTAGGACACTGCTGCTGTACCCTTGAGCAAGGTACTTTGACCTGCATTGCTTCAGTATATATCCAGCTGTATAAATGGATGTAATGTAAATGCTAAGTAAAAAGTTGCGTAGGTCGCTCTGCTAAATCACGTCTGCTAAATGCCTGTAATGTAATGTAACATCTCACAGCACCTGCTGCTCTCTCCGTGGAAGTCTGTCGGTAATGCTCAGGTTTGTTCCCCAATGGCTCAACCAGTAAAGGCATTCAGCACAAGTGCAGGCTGGGAACTGTAGTTGTTGGTGCACAGCAGGGGTCAATTGGCCTACGCCTGAGAGGGCAAGGATTGGGTAATTCTGGCCAGAGTTCCTCAGTTGTGACCGCTGTGAGTGTTTTCGCGCTGTCGAGCACCAGATGGCCAACTGGCTAAACGCAGTCGTCTGTAGCTATCGCTTGGCCGACAGCCATCGCACCACGGACCCTTTCATGTGTGAAACTGCTGAGGCTAAGTGAAGCAGAGCTCCCACCTTTACACTGCCAGTTAAAACGGAGGATTTTATGTTTTGCAATTAGAGTGGGTGGCAATAAAGCGAGGATAGGAGAAAAAAAAAAAGCTTTCATGTGTAATGACAGTGCTCATGTTAACAAAATAAACCTTTATTATTCCATAAAAAGTTCAGTGCACTTTTCTCAATAAAACATGAATATAGGCCTGCTGTAAATCTTGCCAGCGTTTTCTTCAGCCAATAAAATGCCTATGTGGCTTAACAGTCTGTTATCGCAAAAGTGCCTATTAACCCTAATTAGCAGCTTAATCTTACACTAATTTTAGCGCGCTAATTGAGCTGACTGTCATAATTGCTCGCATTTTATTCAAAATCTGCGCCGGAGCATTTCTTTGGCGAACAGTAGAACAACATAAACACGGGCCTTTCTCCAAACTGGACTGTTTTTCGGGAGAATATGGTGAAGAATTTACTGCACATTGATTTCCATTCCAGTGCCATTCACCCCATATGTAAACGGACTTGATTAATGGTCATTTAGCAGAGCCGAGGGGGAAGTCATGCAAGTAATGCTATCGCTTGTTTTACAGGCAAAGGATTAAAAACACTAAGTAAACAATGTAATTTGGTGGCTGTTTTTGGTAGGGTTACTGCATGTCCACTGTAAATGCACCCTTTACCCAGTTTTTTCTTTGTTTTACACTGTAGTCCTTTTTAGTACTGGGAGAGGGAACATGTGTATACGGCATTTTTATTCTCATGGTGCCTGTGCAGTTTTTTTTTTTTTTTTTTTTTTGCAAATGTGGTCATTTGTTATTTGGACATGGATCGAACTGACCTGAGTACTGCTTTAAAAATGGAAGCTGCTTATGCTAAGTGTTTTTTTTTTGGGTATTTATTTATTTATTTATTTATTTGTTTATTTATTTTTCGACTGTTGCGCCTTCCCTCCAAAGGGAACCACCGTAATCTCTTTTTTGCATGGAGCAGGGGATTAGACCAAGGGCACACTTTATGTTCCATCATCTGTTTGGTCTGAGCTTCAAAGGCATCACTCCATTCTGATTAAATATACCACTTAAATGATAAAAGTACTTTGTATCTTGTTTAACAGCTTATCAAATTTGTCAGCGGTTCACACAGTACTACGGTGTCCCTGCAGGCGCATATTGGGCTGGATTCAATCAAACGCAATTTTAAGGGCACGTGGAACTCAGTGAAACCCTCCATATTAATCTGGTTATTTCGGATAGTGATACGAAAGCAGCCCTTAACCCTTTCATGCATGGTGCCCACAACAGTGGACAGGGCTTTTCAAAGTCTGTTTTAATTTAGTTATGAACATTTCTGATCTCCAAACTCTTTGATGGCAGCTTCCTTCGACCTTTGCCTAAATTTTGATGTGCTCCATATTGTTACATTTGATTGGGTTTTCTAGTTTTCACACATTGAAGGACAAAATGGTGGGTGGAGGTGGAAACATTCAAAGTACCTCTGGAATAACTATTCCTAGAGAACAGAGCAGGTTAATCAATATATATTCTTGTTAGGTAAAATGCAAGGAGCACTATAAGTTATTTGAAAATGACTTTGGTTCATATACTGTGCATGAAAAACCTTCTGTCCACTCTTGTGGACATCATGCTTTAAGGGTTGTAATCTGCATGTGTGGCCTGTGCTTTCATGGAGCCTGCAAATTTTCAGACTTCACCTTTTGTGTCTCTTTGTGTTTCCTCAAGACCTCTAAGATTTGATTAAATTGCATATGCCCTTGTACTGGCTAAGTGTGTTTGATTGAATCTGGGGGGGTCTGTCTGTCTGTATAACCTTAGCATCAGATGAAAGCTAGAATGAGACAGTGAAAGAGTTCTTCTGCCCTTGTCGGAGCCACCAGACCGTTTAAAAGTGTTTGTGTGCGTTACAGGGAGCGTGTGAGCTGAGCTGTGTCTGATAGGGTCCTGTGCGATAAATATCATTTTGATGAAGATCGTCAGCTGTCACTGAGTTAACGGGCCTCAGTACCACACCCTGCATTTTTTTTTTTTTTCTTTTATAGCTCCAGTTTTTATATTCTCAGTAAACTGGTCCGCACAGTAAACAGTGCTAATTATTTCACACCATCTGTCGTCTCCTGGGATTATTTATCTTGTCTATGAAACCATTTATGTTTATAATGGGGTGGGTTGGGGGGATATGTTGGACAAGAAGGTGTGGTTGCCTTTATCGAGGGTGGCGGGATGCTATGACAAAAATAACGGTCTCTGAATAATGGCCTGTGCGTGTGTCTGTGCGTGTTTCTCACTCTGCGTGTGTGTGTGTGTGTGTGTTTCTCTCACTCTGTGTGTGTTTCTGTGTGTGTGTGTGCGCGTTTGTGCATGTGTATGTGTTTCTGTGTGTGTGTGTGTGTGTGTGTAGTTGCTGTGTAATGTTTCTTGTGTGTGTGTGTGTGTGCGTTTCATGTACTGTTGTGTGTGTGTGTGTGTGTGTGTGTGTGTGTTCAGGAGCCGAAGTCTGCGGACACCCGGCAACATGTTCATCATCAACCTGGCCATCACCGACTTCCTCATGTGTGCCACTCAGGCGCCGATCTTCTTCACCACCAGCATGCACAAGCGCTGGATCTTTGGGGAGAAAGGTAACCAGCGCACCTCGCTCTCACTTCTCTATTTCCCTCTCTTTGTCCTGCCTTCATTCTGTCCGTATGTACACACACAGACACGCACACACACACACACACACACACACACAAACAGAGTAATTACAGAGAGAGTGGTTGCCTAGAGATACAGCCTTGGCAGGCTTCAGATGCCCTGCCAGTGTCAGTCAGTGTTTTATCAATTTCTGTACGGGGTATAGAACGTCTGTATTCCCCTCCTGGAGTGCTTCAGAAAGCCTGTACTGTAATTAAACCAGCTCCACTACAAGGCCACTATTCTATGCACTGGTTAATGAAAATCGTCTCTTAGTGAGGCATTGTATGCTTCTAGATATTCATCGTTACCGAGAACTAGTGTAGCTCAGTGTGGAGAGCCATTTATTCACTGTCTCTTGTTAGCACTGTTAGTGTCCATTGTGTCAGCTTGAGCGCAGACATTGTGCCACAGCGTGGAGTAGAGCTGTACTTGTGTGTTGCAGGTTCAAATCCAGCCGTGTTGGGCAGGGCACTTCACCCAAATTCCGCTACTGTAAATGTAAATGCCCATGAACAGTATGTTGCTGATATTTAGTAATATTAGGTAGGAAGTTCTGGCTATATAGGTCAACCCATTATTGGTGTCTGCAATGTGAATTTTTAAAATAATGCAACATGCAAAAAAAAAAAAAACCGGCGAGTAAAACAACCTTTTTACGTAGATCCCTTGTTGCTGGAGTACTTCATCCGTGTGACTGCCAGATGAAAGCCTCTTTGCTTCAGGCAAACCTCACTACCTACATAACCTCGTTACGTTTTAACCCTATCCGCCCTGCGCCTCCCCACCCATCCTGAAAGCAGGCCTGAGAAAGCAGGTGCCAACGACCCTGACCAGGGGCACCGTAAGGGGGGGACTGGGGGAGATAAGATGATTCGAAGGGCCCTGACTGACAGGGACCCACAGAAAATATTAGAACACAGGATTTTCTGGGGTGGAGGAGGGGGCCCAATGGTGAGCTCTTTTCATGGGGGCCCAGAATCCCCTGGTGGTGCCCCTGGCGCCCCCCGGCTGCAGTTCCCGTTCGCTCGCCCCCCCGAGCGCCCGTTCTCCGGCGACTCCTCGCCCACCCTGCCGGATTCATAACGGCTGATTATTAATCTCCGGCCCCGCGGCTCGTCACATAACCGCCGAAGGCGCCGGCCCGGCTGCTCGAGCGAGCAGAAAATCGCCTGACCCAAATTCGCCGAGCCCCGGTCGACCGCGAAATAAACGTTTTAAGGGATTTCCGTCGTCGTTGTGTTTTTTTTTTTTTGCCCCGACAGGAAAAAGCTCGCGTCCGCGCACGATGTCGACACGTAAAAAGCGATTGCGGGATTATTAATCGATGGGGAATAAGTAGATTGCAACCTGAAATGTCTTTTTCAGGAAATAATCTGGTCCTTTTTTTCTTTTTTTTACATCTGGAGCAAGAGAGAGAGAGACCAGAAGCTTCCGGCTGTGATTTGATGAGGGGGAAATAGAAGTGAGCGGGCGTATGAGCAAATATGCATATCCGAGAGAGTTAATATGCATTCGACCGTCTCTGTGGGGGGGTGGTCAGTGAGACTTGCTTGACAGGAAGTCAGTCTGTAACGGGCCGCATGGCATAGCAGAAATCATTTGCACACAGACTCTGTGATCTGGGGCGAAGATCGGGCCTTGAATTGTGCCGCTAATTTAGCGTATCGAGTGTAAAATGGGGCGGTCGAGTGGCGCCGTGCTCAACAGAGCAAACGCGTACGTCGTACTCTCTCCTGGACAACGCTCACCCTGCATGACTATGTCATCGGAGCGATGCCGCGTCCTACTGTACGTGATCGCGTGAGCTCAGCAGAGCAGAAGGCACCTCGTATTCCTCACTGTTTTCTGCCTCTCTATGTGCATCGTTTCTCCTCAGTGATGGTAGAAGACGATGTGGAATTGGGGGGAGTCTTCTCGAAAGCCGATATTTTTAACATCTGTTTGGTGGTCTTGGAACATAACTGCTGTGGATCATCTCCTCGGCAACAGCATGAATTATTGATGTGATAGCAGCGCACCTCATGCAGTTGATTTAAATGTTTCATTTACCTTTTTGGTTCAACTTTTCGGTTGGATCTCTCCAAGATTTGAGGTGGCAGCCGTATAAACACAGGGGCTCTTGACCACAGCTTGGATCCCTCTGAGACCGTGGCTTTTGAGAATGCTCCACTTTTTGAGAATTATTTGCAGGAAAAAAGATGCTTCCCCAACAAAGCCGAAAAAAAAAAACATCCATCTGCTGAGCATTGTAACAGCGATTGTAAGCTCCAAACTCGATTACGCTCAAGTCCATCTATGACCATTCACCTGACCTGACTGTTTGTCTGGCAGAAGGTGGCCTCTGACCAGTCTGTCGTCTGTATCCATTCACCTGACCTGACTGTTCATCCGGCAGACAATGACCTCTGACCTGTCTGATGGTCCGTGTCCATTCACCTGACCTGACCATTCGTCAGGCAGACGGTGACCTCTGACCTCTCTGTTGTCTGTGTCCATTCACCTGACCTGTCTGTTCATCTGGCAGACGATGACCTCTGACCTGTCTGTCGTCTGTATCCATTCACGTGACCTGTCTGTTTGTCAGGCAGACGGTGACCTCTGACCTGTCTGTTGTCTGTGTCCATTCACCTGACCTGTCCGTTCCTCCGGCAGATGGTGGCCTCTGACCTCTGACCTGTCTGTCGTCTGTATCCATTCACCTGACCTGTCTGTTCGTCATGCAGACAGTGACCTCTGACCTGCCTGTTGTCCGTATCCATTCACCTGACCTGTCCGTTTCTCCTGCAGATGGTGACCTCTGACCTGTCTGTCATCTGTGTCCATTCACCTGACCTGTCCATTCATCTGGTAGACGGTGACCTCTGACCTCTGAACTGTCTGTCGTCTGTGTCCTTTTCCCCCAGGCTGTGAGCTCTACGCTTTCTGTGGCGCACTTTTTGGGATCTGCTCCATGATCACACTCATGGTCATCGCCATCGACCGCTACTTCGTCATCACGCGACCCCTGGCCTCCATCGGGGTGCTGTCCCGGAAGAAGGCCCTGCTTGTCCTCCTGGCCGCCTGGGTCTACTCCCTGGGCTGGAGCCTGCCCCCGTTTTTTGGGTGGAGTAAGTGCCTGAGGATGGAGATGGGGGAGACGATGTTCACAGGCCAAACTACAATTACAGTTAATTTAGATTAAAAATTGTTCTGCGTTGATTGAATGCTGACATAGTTCATGTGCATCCTAAAAAGGATACTGCAGTGTACTTTTTCAGCATGCAATGTATTTTATCAAAGCTGAAATAACACTGAGCATTTTGCTGTGCACAACTGTTTTCCAGTCATTGTCAGCTAATTTGCCTGCTGACACAAACATACACACACATACACGCACACATAGAAGTACATGTAGAACATGCAAGTACATACAGAACATACAGAATATACACACTCACAGAAACTCTCCCTCTTTCTCAAATAAATATGGAGACTGTAATGGCCGTGCGTTTGCATTGGCAGTTTGAATGTGGAGGCAGGGGGGTGGGGCCAAATGGCGTGGTGCTGTTGGGGGGGGGTGCGGTGTGGTGGGAGTTGGCGTGGTGCTGATGGTGGGGGTGGTTTGGGTGTGGGGGGGGGGTGTGATGGAGGGGTGAGTGGCATGGTGCTGATGGGGGGGGGTGGAGGTTGGCGTGGTGCTGATTGGGGGCGGGGGGGGGGTGGGGGCTGATGGGGGGGGGTGGGTGGGGGTGGGTGGTGTGTGGGTGGTGTGTGTAGGGGGTGGTGGCATGGTGCTGATGGGGCGGGGGCGGGGGGGGGGGTTGGCATGGTGCTGATGGGGCGGGGGGGAGGTTGGCGTGGCGCTGATGGGAACAGGCAGTTGCCCGGGGGACAGAGAGCCGTGCGAGGGCCTCTGTGAGAAGCCAGGGGGGGCTGCTGCACATCGCGCTCCAGCAGGGTGCTCTGTGTGTCTGCATCGCGCTCCGGCAGGGTGCTCTGTGTGTCTGCATCACGCTCCGGCAGGGTGCTCTGTGTGTCTGCATCACGCTCCGGCAGGGTGCTCTGTGTGTCTGCATCACGCTCCGGCAGGGTGCTCTGTGTGTCTGCATCACGCTCCGGCAGGGTGCTCTGTGTGTCTGCATCGCGCTCCGGCAGGGTGCTCTGTGTGTCTGCACCGCCCAGCAGGGTGCTTGGTGCTGTGGACGACGCGCCCGGCAGGGTGCTGTGGTCTGATCAGCCCGGAGGGTGCTCTGTGCCCATCGCGCTCCGGCAGGGTGCTCTGTGTGTCTGCATCACGCTCCGCAGGGTGCTCTGTGTGCCTGCATCACGCTCCAGCAGGGTGCTCTGTGTGTCTGCATCACGCTCCGCAGGGTGCTCTGTGTGTCCTGCATCACGCTCCGGCAGGGTGCTCTGTGTGCTGCATCACGCTCCGCAGGGTGCTCTGTGTGTCTGCATCACGCTCCGGCAGGGTGCTCTGTGTGCTGCAGCTGCGCTCCGGCAGGGTGCTCTGTGTGCCTGCAGGCTGCGCTCCGCAGGGTGCTCTGTGTGTGCTGCATCACGCTCCGGCAGGGTGCTCTGTGTCTGCATCACGCTCCGCAGGGTGCTCTGTGTGTCTGCATCACGCTCCGGCAGGGTGCTCTGTGTGCCTGCATCCGCTCCGGCAGGGTGCTCTGTGTGCCTGCATCCGCTCCGGCAGGGTGCTCTGTGTGCCTGCATCACGCTCCGGCAGGGTGCTCTGTGTGCCTGCATCCCGCTCCGGCAGGGTGCTCTGTGTGCCTGCAGGCTGCGCTCCGGCAGGGTGCTCTGTGTGCTGCATCCGCTCCGGCAGGGTGCTCTGTGTGCCTGCATCGCTCCGGCAGGGTGCTCTGTGTGCCTGCATCCCGCTCCGGCAGGGTGCTCTGTGTGTCTGCATCACGCTCCGGCAGGGTGCTCTGTGTGCCTGCATCACGCTCCGGCAGGGTGCTCTGTGTGCCTGCATCACGCTCCGGCAGGGTGCTCTGTGTGCCTGCATCACGCTCCGGCAGGGTGCTCTGTGTGCCGCATCCGCTCCGGCAGGGTGCTCTGTGTGCCTGCATCACGCTCCAGCAGGGTGCTCTGTGTGCCTGCATCACGCTCCGGCAGGGTGCTCTGTGCTCCGGCAGGGTGCTCTGTGTGCCTGCATCGCGCTCCAGCAGGGTGCTCTGTGTGCCTGCATCACGCTCCGGCAGGGTGCTCTGTGTGCCCGCAGGCTGCGCTCCGGCAGGGTGCTCTGTGTGCCTGCGTCCGCTCCAGCAGGGTGCTCTGTGTGCCTGCATCACGCTCCGGCAGGGTGCTCTGTGTGCCTGCGTCACGCTCCGGCAGGGTGCTCTGTGTGCCTGCATCGCGCTCCGGCAGGGTGCTCTGTGTGCCTGCATCACGCTCCGGCAGGGTGCTCTGTGTGTCTGCAGCCGCTCCAGCAGGGTGCTCTGTGTGTCCTCACGCTCCGGCAGGGTGCTCTGTGTGCCTGCATCACGCTCCAGCAGGGTGCTCTGTGTGTCTGCATCACGCTCCGGCAGGGTGCTCTGTGTGTCTGCATCGCGCTCCGGCAGGGTGCTCTGTGTGTCTGCAGGCCCGCTGCGCTCAAACGGCGTCTGGCCGGGGAAAACTGACAGATTAATGCGACAGACGCCGACGTGCCGGGGCTATTTTCGGCTCTTTTGGTGACATTGACGGGCGACTGCTCCCTGTGTCACTCAGCCCTTTCATTTTCGTGATGAATTTTGTTATTTATTTACTTGTCAGAGCGCAGAGCTCCTTTCAAATGCGTGTTGTACGCATGTTTGACTTTGGTGCCCTGCTGTAGGGCGGAAACTAATTAGCGTGTTGTGAGAACGCTGGGGGGTGGGGTGTGGGGGGTGGGGTGGGGTGGGGTGGGGGGCTGTGCTCTTTGATCTGATTCACGGACACCAGACCAGCTTTCACACAGCATGCCTTGTCAATTCAATGCTCAGACAGCAGAAAATGATGGGAGTTACTCAGCTCGGACGGATGTGCAGGTTGTGGCCCGGGCAGGTGGAGGTACCTGCCCTGCCCTGAAGGCTCCAAAAGCAGGGTGGCAAGTGAGGAAACTGGAGGTGCATGCAGGAGGTTGCAGGTTCAAATCATGAGACACTGTCACTGTCCTTTGAGCAAAATGTGAGTGTATGGGTACAGTGTGTAGGGGCTAAGAGAGAGAGAGTGTAAGGGTGCAGTGTGTAGAGTCTTAGAGAGAGTGTAAGGGTGCATTGTAAGTTAGGGTGTCAGGTTAAGTCTTAGAGGAAGGAGTGTGCAAGGGTGTCGTGTGTACAGTCTTAGAGAGAGTGTAAGGGTAAAGTGTGCACAGTCTTAGAGAGAGTGTAAGGGAGTGTGAGCTGATGTAGTAGAAGTCTTAGAGAGAGTGTAAGGGTGCAGTGTGTACAGTCTTAGAGAGAGTGTAAGGGTGCTGTGTGTAGAGTCTTAGAGAGAGTGTAAGGGTGCAGTGTGTACAGTCTTAGAGAGAGTGTAAGGGTGCAGTGTTTTGCAGCAAAGACTAGTTGTGAGTCTCCTCTGGACCTCACAGAGGGCATCTGGTGCTCAGTCTCATTAAGCAGATTTGACGCCATGTTTATTCTGTCTCCGCTATCAGCTACAACAGCCCCATCTATTGGGATGACAAAACAAATCCTGCAGTGTTGTCCTCCAAGTGCCTGTGACTTGGAACAAGCCCCCTCATTGTTTACAAATAAATTAAAAATCCAGCCCCATCCTTGATCCACAGAGTGGAAGTTTACCTACTGAGACACTTGAAACGTGATTATCTGATTTACCTGGCAGCTAATAAGGCCTATCCGTTGGTCCCTGTCTATCTGGCGCACAGAGGACATTAACATTCAGGCAGCTGTTCGGCTGGGGACCTACCTAATCCCTACATACAACTGCTGTGCGAGACAGTCTGCCCTGGATTACACAGGTTAGGAAGTGACAATACCTCCAGCTAATGTAGGAAGTGGAAACCCCTGGGACCAGAACAGGAAGTGGAAACCCCCAAGTGCCAGAACAGAAACTCGAAACTCTGAATCCTGAGACCCGTTCAGCCCAAACAGGAAGTAGAAATTCTGAGCCCCTAAACCCTGGAAAACCCAGACAGGAAATAGAACCCTCCCCCCCCACCCCCCACCACCACTGTGGCCAGACTCAAAAGTGGAGCCCCCTGTAACCAGGAACAGGGAGTATAAACAGGAAGTGGAGGTCATTTCTCTGACCGTTCCTCTCGATCCCTTGTTCCCTCCCTCCACAGGTGCCTACGTCCCCGAGGGCCTGCTGACGTCCTGCACCTGGGACTACGTCACCTTCACCCCCTCAGTGCGCGCCTACACCATGCTGCTCTTCACCTTCGTCTTCTTCATCCCCCTCATCATCATCATGTACTGCTACTTTTTCATCTTCCGCGCCATCCGGGACACCAACAAGTGAGTCGGCAGCGGCAGGGAGCCTGCACTGTGTGCGTGTGTGTGTGTGTGTGCGCGCGTGCGTGCATGCGTGTGTGTGTGTGCGTGTGTGCGTGTGTGCGTGCGTGTGCGTGTGTGTGTACATGTGTGTGCGTGTGTGTGTGTGCTGGTGGTGTGGTGTGTGGTGTGTGTGGTGTGCATGTGTGCGTGTGCGTGTGGTGTGTGTGTGGTGTGGCGTGTGTGTGCGTGCGTGCGTGTGCTGCGGTGTGTGTGTGTCGTGTGTGTGTGTGTGCGTGTGCGTGTGTGTGTACGTGTGTGTGTGTGTGCGTGTGTGTGTGTGTTAATGCCAGCCTACTTGCCTCCTGACCCACCTGTGTGTCTGTGAGACAGAGGGGAGGTCTGCATAGGCATTATATTATAGCTTGAGACCGCTGTATATTTAGATCCACTCAGATCTCACAGCCTCGCTCACTGGGATTTAACGCACCCTGGGGGGGTGGGGGGGTGGGGGGGGGGGCTGCGAGGGGCCACAGGTGCTGTGCTAAAACCCGAGCCCGCCCGCCTAGGGGTCCCGCTTTAGCTTCATGAGTGACTCACGGTCCCCGGGGAGGGATTTCGCGGTGTCCCCCTTAAATCCTGCCGCCGCCCCTCCGGCTAAGCCAGACTGGCAGAACGACTCAATCGGAGGTGTTGAGTGTGACTGGTCCGACCCGCAGAAATCAATAATGCCACAGAGAGCACAGCCGCTGGTCACAGCCCCTAACCCCCCCCCCCCAACCCCACCCCACCCCCCATCCCCTCCTCCCAAACCCCTGCCCCCGCCCCCCCCCCCGGCTCGGAGAATAAGCCCCCCGGGCCAGGCCCGAATCGTTCCAGCCATCCCTCTTCTCGTCGTTGTTTGGAATCCCACCATTCTGGGGATAAGTGCGGCCGCTGTGTGGACAATGCGGTTCGACAGGGGGGAGAGCGTGCCGTTAAAGAGGGGGTCGCTGGGGAAATGGGCTGAAGAATGGCGGCTTGTGATTGGTGTGCATTCACCCGCATGAAAGAGGCGTTCGGGCTGCTCTCTCTCTCACAGGCTTTGCGTGGGTTGTTTCCTTTTCTTTTCTTTTCTTTCCTTTTCATTCCTTTCCTTTTCTTTTCTTTCTAATCGATGGTTTTGACAGAACACATTTTCTGACAGGTGATAATAATGCCACACATACTGTACAGTACATGCAGTGTTTACACTGTGCTTTGACCACTGTTTGATTGGATTTGAGAACAGCTGTACATGACCGACCGTGAACAGCAGAAGAATGTCCTTTTGTTTGTTGCGTCAATCTATGTCGCTTTTTTTTTTGCCTGCTTTCAAAGCAGTTCAAAGCCTTGTGTGTGTTTTTACATGTGCGTGTGCATGTGTGCGTGCGTGTGTGTCCTTCAGGGCAGTGTGTAAGATCAGTGGAAACGGCAGCAGGGACTCCATGAAGAAACTCCAGCGTCTAAAGAACGATTGGAAGATGGCGAAGATAGCGCTCATCGTCATCCTCCTCTACGTCGTCTCCTGGTCCCCTTACTCTGCTGTGGCCCTGACTGCCTTCGCTGGGTGAGAACCGCCGCTCCCAAAGCCTGAATGCCATTGGTCACTCTGTTTCTCCTAATGCCATTGGTCAATCTGTTTCTCCTAATGCCATTGGTCAAACTGTTTCTCCTAATGCCATTGGTCACTCTGTTTCTCCCAATGCCATTGGTCACTCTGTTTCTCCCAATGCCATTGGTCACTCTGTTTCTCCTAATGCCATTGGTCAAACTGTTTCTCCTAATGCCATTGGTCACTCTGTTTCTCCTAATCCAATTGGTCAAACTGTTTCTCCTAATGCCATTGGTCACTCTATTTCTACTAACGCCATTATGGTGTTGTCTGTCCAAAAGCTTTTAAGAACAAAACCATAGTGGCACTGTCTGTCTCAGAGTCTTTTTTAAAAAGTTTTAAAAAAAGTTTTTTTATTTGTGTGCATGAGTTTGACCTGTAACTAAGGAAGACAATTTTAAGTAAAGGTGCTTTTAAAATTCCAAATAAATAAATAAATAATTCAAAGTCTCTCTCTTTCTCTCTCTCTCTCCATCCCTCAGATATGCAGATTTTCTCACCCCTTACATGAACTCCGTGCCGGCTGTGATTGCCAAGGCCTCTGCCATCCACAATCCCATCATCTATGCCATCACGCACCCCAAATACAGGTACTGTGCCACTGCTGTGTGGCCTGAATTCGGTTAAACGTTACATACGCATCCACAAATGCTTAATGGCGATGAGTAGGTATATACTGTATGTTGTGTTATATTAATATGATGGGTTATTCATAAAGTGACATTTCTGTGAGGCATCACACATTATCAACGTGGCACATCTATTTGCGGTTGTTGAAAATAAGCCATTTATAAATGCTTATGCAGCACTTGCTATGGTGCTATGCTGTGCCTCAGAAGGCGTGAAAAAGGATCTTATAAAGGATAATTAATAGAAAGTGTTTCTTTCCTAATTTCTTATGCAGTGTGAAATACTAGCCAATTATAGTATTTAGTCCTTATAAATAGTAAGTCCTCCTGGGTAATATAAAAGTGTCTGGCAAATTCATAGCAAAGGAAATAACATTTAAGCTTCTCCGCGACTTTCTGTTTCATTAGCTGAAATGTTGAACGCCTCACTTGAATTAGTTACTCAAATTTAAACGCGAAGCGTGACAGCGCTAAGACCGAATGCTCCACCCCGGCATTGAAATTTGCTGATGAGCACCAGTTTGCCAGCAGACATCTCGCTCACTAAATGGCGTCAACTGCCGTCCTGGGACTGAACCACTGAAGGTGCCTCATGAATCTAATAACCTTTAAATCTTTACGTTCTACTGCCCAAAAGCACTCAATT
Organism: Anguilla rostrata; assembly: GCF_018555375.3. Taxonomy (NCBI): domain Eukaryota; kingdom Metazoa; phylum Chordata; class Actinopteri; order Anguilliformes; family Anguillidae; genus Anguilla; species Anguilla rostrata. Next base: position 6,052,401 of record NC_057950.1, on the reverse strand, counting down.
ACCTGCGAGACAAATAGATTGATCCTGTCGCCAAATCGTTTCACTGTGGGGTGTGCCGTCCTCCCTATTGATCCTCCCACGAAAGGATTTCGCTCCGGAAGATCGACCTATTTCCGAAGGGAGTGTCATTCCTCACACCCTCCGGTCATTTAGCGTCTCTATTTCTGTCCAGCGCGACTAACCTCAGGCAAAGGTTGTATGGTAATTTCACTAATGCACTGCCCAACTCGGCAATTAATCACGTAAGGATCAGTAAATACCCAAAGCGGAGGTGTTTCAAGTAATTTATAGCGCAAGGGTCAGTGTCTGCCCCCGAACGATCCACTCTGTGTAATTATCAGCTCCTTTGAAGTTAATTGCTGAAAATGGACAGGTGCGAGGTGTTAATGATGGTGAACGTCCTCCGGAGTTAATTTTATTTTTGCTTTTGTAACCGTCGGTAATCGCACCGCAAACTCATCAGCGTAAAATCAACACTGAGAGAGCACCTTTACCTCATAAAAAGAGCGCGTGTTGTCCCTATTGGACTGTATTAGATTAGATTTAACAGCGTGTAGGGGTCATGTAATTATAACTATTATAATTATCAGTAATTATAACATAATAATAATAATAATAATAATAATAATATTATTATTATACTTTTATTTATACTTATAATAATAATAATAATAATAATAATAATAATAATAATAATATTTGTTGTTGTTGTTGCTGCTGCTGCTGCTGCTGCTGCTAGCACTATTGTGTATTTGCATGTGCAGTGCTTCTCAGCACACGCAGAGTGCTGTACAGTAAATGGCTGCTCTGTCTCCTCCTCCTCCTCCTCCTCCCGTGGGCGGGGTCCCCCCAGGTTGGCCCTCGCCCGGTACATCCCGTGCCTGGGGGTGCTGCTGTGCGTGCAGCCCAAGGACCTCCAGTCCACCAGCAGCTTCACCTCCACCCGCCGCTCCACCGTCACCAGCCAGACCTCCGACATCAGCGGGCAGTACCAGCGCGGCGGCGGCGGCATCGGCAAGTGCCGCCTGTCCTCCGCCTCCGACAGCGAGTCCGTACGTGAGCCCCGCCTCCTGCGCCGCACGCCGCCGTCAGTGTCCCGCTCTCCCCCATCTGTGTCCCCGTCTGTGTCCTCCCCCTGTCTGTGTCCCCCGTCTGTGTCTCCCCCCGTCTGTGCCTCCCCCTGTCTGTGTCCCTCCCCCTGTCTGGGTCCCGCCCCCCATCATGCCCCTCCTGTCTGTCTCGCCCCCATGAGTGTCCCGCTCCGCCCTGACTCAGTGTCCCTCCTCCTCCCCCCCCATCCCCTGTCTGTGTCTGTGCCCGTACCGTGTGTCGCCCGCTGTCTCCAGTGCCCGCCTTTGAGGGGTTTTGATTTGGGTGGACCCCCAAAGCGCCCACCCCCTATATATTATAAATATGCCAAATATTACAATAATTAGGGGGCCCCCTGGTGGTTTCCGGGGCCCCAGGCAGCCGCTCATGTGGTTTATTCTGTCACGCTGGCTGTCCCAGTGGCTCATCTGAAGGGCTCGTCGCATTTAGATCTGGTTTCCGGAGGGAAAACCCCACGCATGGAAAGACTGAAGCGCAATGAGCTTTAATATTTGCTCACCGCACCACCAGCTATCGGGCTATAAAAGTATCAAAATACTGAATGTGCATTCAACTTCCTGTGCCAGATATCACATCACTGTGATCCCTCTGTCCTGCTTACCCAAAATGCTGCCCTGTCATTATTTTAAATCTTTCTTCTTATATATTGTTCTTTTATTGACGGGGCTTTAAGAAAGTGTAAATAACACCTTAATAAACATGCTACTACAATTTTATAAAGCATTCATAAACAACTGCAGAGTTGCATACAGGTAGACATTGTGTGATATGTAGAAAAAACTGAAATCCCTCATAAGAGTGTGATTTATGACACAAAACCAACTGCCAAAAAGGATAACCTCTGCTTACTACACTTATTATATCTGCATATTACCGTATAATATTGATAATATGATAATAAGTGTGCTGTGTAGTGTGCTTTATGAAGGTCTCTTGTAATTATGGTTCATATGAGGTACGATCTGCGGAATGTCTTCCTGAATATTGGTGAGAGTGTGTGACCCTGTGTGACCCTGTGTGACCCCGTCCCCTTCTCAGGGGTGGACTGACACCGAAGCCGACCTCTCCAGCCTGGGGTCGCGCCCCGCCAGCCGCCAGGTGTCCTGCGAGATCAGCAAGGACACGGCGGAGATGCTGGACTTCAGGCCGTCCAGCTCCCTGAAGTCCAAGCTGAAGAGTCACGACTCGGGCATCTTCGAGAAGGTGAGCCGTCCCCCGGCCTTGCTTAATGCAGGGTCGCCGCGGAAACAAGCGGTGCGTGGGATATGATTGACCTCATAAACCCGATCTTACACTGAAAAAAAAATGCCTCGTTGGATAAACCTGAAATTTTACTTCAGTTTGTTACACCAATAAATTTTTTAGGTTTTCTCAACAGAAAAATTTTAGGTTTGTTCAATTGAACCTGAAGGCGCTGGTGGTTGGGCAGGTGTGCTTCAATGAATGCCTAAATTGGTCTCAGAAACGAAAAGGCAATGTGATCATATATGACTACAATATGTATTACATTTATATACGTACCTGTAAAAATGATTGCATCCGGCAGTGTCTTGGAAATATTCTGTGTTGGTCTCCGCTGCTGCGATGGACTGGCAAACTGTCCTGGGTACTGTATATTCCTGCCTCTCGCCCAGTGCCTGCTGGGATAGGCTCCAGCTCCTCCACCAGCGACCGTGACCAGGAATAAGCAGATTAGATAATGGATTTACGGATGGACGGATGGACAGATGGACGGATGGGTAGTCTCTGTTGAAAATATATGAGCCCTTTCTCGGGCAGTTACAGAGTTACTGTTCAAGTCTGTCGCTTTTCACAAAAAGCGTAAGCAGCAAAGCCATTTGCAGGGACGGCTTGCCTTTTTTCACAGATTTTAATCTCCACCGATGTTTCGCCTCGTCAAAGCGAGCGTCTCTATCATCCGAGTGATGTCTAACGTGCCGTCACCGTTGGCTGTGTGCTGTCATTCCCCTGAAGTAAACACAACCTGTTTCTCATTCATTTTCCCCCAGCCTAAACAGATTTCAAAACTCACCCTGAGATTTTAAACATAGTAACGAGAGATATATTTCACAGGGTTGTTACCTGAAAGCTGTAGACAGACACGGTATGAAGAAAAGGGGGCTGGATCTCAGGACACCAGCCTCCAGGCGCTTGTGTGTTAAGCAGACCGTTAGGTCATCAATCCAGCCGTACCCTTCAGAGCGTACGACAGCGTCTCGTTAATTAGGCTCCTGTCGCGCCACACGCCTTGGACATCGACCAATCAAAAAAGCAGCCCGTATTGACCTCAGTGTCGCGGACGAGTAAGTCCCGTGATTGGGCGGTGCGCGTTGGGAGCGATCGACGCAGGTCTGCTCCTCTCTCAGTCGGGGCCCAATACGGATGCGATCGGTTCGTCATTTTGAATTGATTTTTTTAAACGGGGAGAATGAGGCGGTGTAAATGGTGGCACTCTGGGATGCACTCTGTCCCGATGATGGAGCAGGAGGGAGGGTTTCGGGTCATTATGTGTAGGCCCGGCCAGTAGAGGACTGCACTGTACTGAAGCGTGTCCGTGCCAGTTACAGTATCCCTGGTGTTGTAATTATTTGTCCTGATCTGATGTCATCTTTGGTGGCAGCATCCTTGCGAAAACGCTTGCTGTTGGGTGGTCATTAAGAACCCTGCTTGATTTTCCTATGCCTTACCCCCCCCCCCCCCCCCAGCCCTTTGTTACTCTCAATGGTTAAATCACCAGAGCTCGGTGGGGGACCGAATGCACTCCAATCCCTGCTGATTTCTCACTTTTTTTTTTTTTTTTCTGTGATTACGCCTGGCTGCCACGGCGATGGCCGCAGATGCTGTTCCGTGAGGTGGTCACAGTTTGGGGCACACTTTGCTTTTTTATATCCAAGACTGAGTCTCTCCAGCCCCAGTCTACAGTATGTGTATGCTAACACAGTACCACCTGCTGCAGACCAAGGTTCTACAAGAAATATCAAGAGATTGAGTTATATAGTAGAAATATGCTTTTGAATAATCAAGCTTTTCCACTTGGTTATTTTTAACCTCTGTGTACTGGAAGTGTTAAAATGTACAAAAAATTTAGCACCGATGACCAAAAAAGAGTGGCAAGTCTCATCCTTCCTATTCGAAATGGTGTTTAGCTTATTGTTTTTTTGTAATGGGACTTAACTAAAAAAACGCTCTTGTGATAACAATGTGCGTTTGACAAGAACTGTGTCAAAATAACCACTGTAATTTTCAATTGGTGATGGATCACATAGTTGCGTGTAGTATTACTGAGTGACTGACAATGAACCTGTTGAACCCTGTTCCATTCAGTCATCCGTTGATGCAGACGACATCTCCGTGCCCGAAGTCGGCCAATCGGATCGCGGCTCGCCTCCGGCTGTAAGTACTCGCTTTGACCTCGCCTTGTCTGGAGAAGTCAGCCAATCCCCTGCTCCGTACTTGAGTGTCAGTTGGCCTGGCCTCTCGCGTGGTAATTGATGACCAATAACAGCGATGTGTTCCGGATTGATCCGGTCTAATCCCCTGGCCCTGGGCGTGTAACCGAGAGCAGAGCGATTCGACGTTCAGCATTACCGTCAGTCTCAGCTTTGCCTTAGATTATTTTCCCGCCTTTTTTTATATTTCAGACATTCTCTCTGTGGTGGCCTTTACGCATGAACCGAGTGACCAGATGCATTTATTTTGTGCTAACAGACTCGAAAAATCATATCAGTTTGCCCGTAGAGGTCGGTTGAAGCCAATTGATTTCATTTTAGCAGCTTGAGCTTTAACTGTCAACGGAGATAAGTGATGGTGACAGGAAATGCGTTAAAAGTATAAAAACAGTTCGAAAGCAGTGTCTCCAGACGAGCTGTCACCAGTCAAATATGCGACATGGCGCAACCTGAGCTAAACAATTAGCAAATGACTTTAAATATAGAGCCTGTTTTTAGCAGCCTGTATAATGAGTGAAATTGCATCACTGAGTTAAAACGGCTCAGGGAAAGACTTCTTTCCCAGTCTCTCTCCAAGGTTTTCTTTTGTGTCGCAGGAAATTCAAACTTACCGAGGAGGCAGGAAATGATCTCTCTCTCTCTCTCTCTCTCTCTGTCGTTCGAGCCTTTCGCTTGACACTGACGTAGCGTAACGGCAGGAGCCGGGCCTTTATGGACCGGAGAACTGATGGCAGACATTTTGTACTTTCTTGTTGGAGATTGCTGCTGTTTTATCACTTCATCCCGGTCCCTGCCGTCTGCGGTACCCCGCCTGCGTTCCCCTTCCATTATCACCCCAGGCCAGCTATCCGTCACCATTACGGCTTCCGGATGCTTCCGTTTCCCGCTTTTCATTGTGAAGTGTTTTTGTTGTTATTGCTCATTGAGTGCCCACTTTTTTTTCTTTTTTTTTTTTGGCTCTTTAGCCCATTGTTTGTTTGTCTCGTTCCCTCGCATTAGAGAGATAAAAGCGTACCAGTCTGTTGCGCTCGCATTCGCTAAGTGGCCTAGAAGGCTTCATGAACCCTGAAATGGGCGGGCCTGCCCAATGACTGACACATCTGAATGGATCGTAGTCACCTGCTGTGGACAGTTTCAGCTGGGTCCTATAATAATAATAATAATACTAATAATAACAACAAATATTGTTTTTGTTGTTGTGGTTTTATTCATATTGCAATTTTGATGAAAACAAAATTTACAAATATGAGCAAGTGATTCACAGCACATGGTAGCTGCTCCTGTTTCTAGGGTTCATGAACATACTGTGGGCTAATCCTCATTATTCCTTTAGCCTGGCGTAATGAACAGATTGAGCACATTTTCCATTTACGGAGTACATTTTATCCTGTGCGGTCTGATATAGCTGAATTAACGCTGAAGATTTTGCAGAGTGCTTTCATTTTCATACATAATTGTGTGCCGTCTGGTGTACACACCTCAGTCCACGTATTGAACTGATCTTCTCTTTGAAAACCCCGGCCACTGAACACACACACACACACACACACACACACACACACACACAAAGCAAACACAACCGAGTGTGGAACCCTCTCATTGCTCCTGTGCGTCTGCACGTGCAGATAGGCGCTCACTGCAACGTCCCGTCTTCTTCGCCACAGGCCGCTGATGTCACAGAGGGGGCGGGGCTAAGGGCCGCCGGGCGGATCCCGAGCATCGTCATCACCTCGGAGTCCAGCCCCTTTCTGCCCTTCCTCAGGCCCGGCGGCCGGGCCTCCCGCACCAGGAACAGCAGCGGCGGCGGGGGCGGCGGCCTAGGGGTGGGGTCCGTGACCGTAGAGTACCAGGGGCCCGTCCCATAGAGGTCAGTGCTCAGCCCCCCCGAAAATCACTGCGCCGATATCGGCAATATCTTTCTTCCTCTATCCATCTGACTCTCTCTCTCTCTCTCTCTCTCTCTCTGTCTCTGTCTTCCTCTTTGTCTCTCAGTTTAACCAATAAAATATTTTTGCGCATAATTAATTACATAGCTATATAATTAATTTATCAATGTGTTTCAGGGCATCGTCTCTAAGGCTCCAGCCACTGGTGTAGAATCAATCTCAGTCTTTTCTGTACAGGTACACAAACTGGGCGTAGTCTAAAAGGTGTATCCTCCTGTGTTGTTCTGGCTCTCCTGGTGGTGGAATGAGCTTCCCGGTTCCCTGCCCGTGTTTCCAACGCAGACCGAAGACTCACCTCTTCACATTGCACCATGGCTCCCCTGACCCCTCCTCTCTAGACAACCTGTCTTTTTCTCTTTCTTTCTTCAGATTTCCTTTTGAATAGTGTTAGAGTTATAGCTGTGTTAAGGACAGGTTATCTGTCAAGTGGTACTTTCTTTAGCTGCAATGCAATTTGCTTTCTGTTAGGCTAACGCTACAATACTCATTGTTTATTAATGGGCCTCTGTGCCTTCTTGGTGATACCGCATTTTTTATTTTATTTATTTTTTATTCCTGAGGGTTACACTGATGTTCTCCATTTCCGTACGTCGCTCTGGATACGAGCGTCTGCTAAAGGGATTTTAATGCTATGTCATCTCATGCAATGTAATGCAATGGCCGTCCCCCTTCACAGACGACAAGTTGTAGTCTGTAGAATCTATAGTCTGTGTGGCCTGCCCTGTCTCTAAGGCACTTTAAGAGCAGAGACTCTGTGCCAGCCCAACTTACTCTCTGCAAACAGGGGCTCCTGACCTCAGGGCCTGCTCCCCTTCCTTTTACGCTGATTTGGGCTGAACTTCATCAGGGCATTTTTTTAAAGCAGAGCTGGAGAGCTAGAGTTGGAAAGGGGCTGTTTCTGCAGAGACGAGAGCAGAGACAGCCCTTCCAATACCACTGGCCACAAACCCACAACGCCCCTGCCCCATCCACCCCCCCACCGTCTCCCTCCACTGGGTACAATTTGACTGGGGAACAAACGCCACCGGCACCTCAAGATTGGCCTTAACGCAAAACCGAATACTCTTCAAGCCATTTCAGTTCAGCTCTCCGCTCCCCACCTCAGGGGTTCAGCAGCCTGTGCTGACCTATGAGATGCTCTCCCTGGCGACAGCTTAAATGGCAGCCTATGGCCTGCCAGACAAAAAGAGGCGATGCCCTTTGACCCAGGATGTAATTTCTCAGGCTCACATTCAGGAGTTGTTAAAACTAAATTGTAATCTCCCCATGGTGAATCACAAACTATGCTATTTTTGTCATTTCATTACAGGAGGGGCTGGTTAGCACCCCCCCCCCATTCAGATGGCATCCTGGGCAAAACGCCTATATCGCCTATGCCTAGAACCAGCCCTGATGGTGTATCTCAGAAAGCATTTTGGGAGATATTTAGAATATTGTTATGTATATGTATAATTACACGTGTCTTCAGTTTAGTTTTAGTTTTACATGTGAGCCGTTTTTTGGTCAGAAATGTTTTATTTATCTTGTTATAGCTTTAGTTTTTGATTGTTTTTCCTCTGCTTTACATGGAGATCTGTAGAAAATGCCTGGTGTGCGTCTGTGGCAGTATTTTCGTTATTTAAATGTATAGGTACGTTTGCATATGCATAAATCAGATTAGTAATAAAGCAGAACTATGTCCAAGCTGATGTAGAAAGATGCAAAAGCATTGGTACCGGGATATGGGAAGCAAAATAGCTCAGGTGCAAGTGGACAGCATCAGTGACCGATTTCTCATCACTGTGTATTTGCTTAAACTCAGGTGTAATTCCCGCCTAAATACAGAAATTGAGTTTCAGAACTATCCATATATATGCATATATTCAAAGGATGTTTCAAAGTGCAGTTTCTACCAACTTTTGTATGTTTCGTGTCTTCTGTATCGTATAATCAAATCATGCTTTCTATGTGATTTTCTGTTCTATACCTGCTTTGTATATCAATCTATTTCTATATAATGATTTCTGCTGGCCTTTTGAAAGTTACTGTTCGTTGACATGTGCTTTTGTAATTGTGCATTGATGTAGAATGTAGAATCAAAAATGTTCCCTGTAACACGTTTGTAATAAAAGTACGTGCTTGTAGATGACCTGTATATGACCACCTTAAGAGGAATCACAGTGGACTGCGTGTTACATGTTCTCTCAATGGGTCTTAATAGATTATGAATACATTTTTTTTTATTAAGGCTTTATAAATAGAATTGTGATTTGTTTTTGAATGTGAGCTCAGTTGTCGTACACGAAAAAAAACAAACAAAAAAAAAAAAACCAGCCACGACACAAATGAAAACTAGTTTCATTGGGCCCAGCTCTTGGAAACGTTGCCGCAACCTTATATAAACGGCTTCTGTCCTTTCCTTAGTGAAACCTATCCCCTTTTTTGTCTCGACAAATTGCAGCTGTAAAGAAGGCGCGAGCGACATCAGTCAGGGATTAAATGCTCCGTTGTCGTGGCGATGTTCCCTGAGCACTGACGTTGCGGGACGTGGGACGGGGCGTGCAGTGGCATCTTGGTGCCCCCAGAGGGATTTAGAGTACTTGCTCATGGCGGGACATGCTCATTGGCGTCCTGCTGAGTCCCATCACGCGGACGGATGGCTGTGAAATCCTTGCTTTTTTTTTTGTTTTTTTTTTTGCCACAGCAACGTTCCAAATGTTATCCCTTCTGGTTCTGATCTTCGCAGGGGACCGGCCCCATGGAAGCCATTCATGAGAGGCAGGAGGCATTAGATGCCATTCTCGCTCTCGCTCTCGCTCTCTCTTTCTGTCTTAGGATGCGTGTGTGTGTGTGTGTGTGTGAGTGTATGCGAGAGGGTGTGTGTGTGTGTGTGTGCTAGATTGAAAAGATTGAAAAAGAAACAGTCACATCTTGCTGCCAAGATGACTGATTGCCATTCTGTTTTTTTCCTCTGGAGATAAATGGCTACCTTTGACAACGTACTTCTCTAGCTTTTAAAGGATGATACGTTCTGCTTCTCAACCAAAAGAATTTTCAGATGATTTAAGTTTGAAGTTTTCAAAACACAGAATGTTTATACTGTATTTGCACGTCGGTAGAACCACTGACACCCGCTCTCTCTGGACTTCAGTGCGTCTCACAGCCGTGAGAACAGCAGACTGATGCTAAAATAAGAGATCCCGTCCACACGCAGTTTTCCCCCCCCCCACCCTGTCCACGCCTGTCGTTTGGAACTGGGTCAGCATCGCCCTGAAGACCCCTCTTATGTAATGAGGCAGGTCTCATTCACCACTCTGCTGATGTGTGCCATGGAATTTCACACTCAACATCCCCCCCCCCCCCCCCAACAATCAGACATCTTTCTGCTGATCTGGAGGCCATTGCAGGTGGCCCAGTCCTGGGGAACCAGGCTGATAAGGTCAAAGGTTTTACCAGTTTGTTTCTACAGTTTTGTTTCTGTGCTACAATGGGGGGGGGCAGAACTGTTCCACTGATTTTCTCTTGTCATTGTGTTCTTCTTTTTCAATAAGGCAACACTGTTTTGCCTGCGTAGTATTATCTGGACATTTACTGATACCGTCAGGACAATCTGGAGTGAATGTATCAAGGAAACGGAAAGAGTTTCTTTTGCTAAGCGTACCAAAATGTCCCCATTTCAATAAACAGAAGTGCGCTTGAGAGCAGAGCTAGCTCTGCTTTCTGCTACTTCCATAACAATATGAAATATTATGAAATATGTTTCTGAATTAATTCAGACATCCTGAAGCCCTCTTCATATGCTCAATCAATTGTCTAGCAGTTCTTACCGTTATATTTCTAGTGTACTGTACAGCTCTGAAATTGAAATGGAATATTAGGAGAATTTGTCTGATGGGCAACTTTGAAGGAATGCAAGCATCTCTTTGGTGGGGGGCAGCTAGCATGTATACGTGAACATAAATAAATGTACTGAACATAGGAATAAGATTTTTATTGTACATTATCGTACTGTACAACGTCTTACCGTGTTGTTTTTATTTATTTTTCTAAATAAAGCCAATGCTATGTTACCCAACACGTGCTTTATGGCGTCCTTCATTGCCTTCTCCATTGAATGTGTGTGGGGAGTGTTGTGATGTGGGGTTTCTGTCCTTCTGAAGTGACTCTGTGAGACGAGTGAGCTAAAGTGAGCCGCAGGGCAGAGGAGACTGTGGTTGCCATGGCTTCCACTATGTCAGTTGCCTTTTGAATGTAATGGACTGGAGTTTAAATTATGTGGTCTGTCTATGCCAGCCTTTTCTGACCCACCCAGGGACCCTTACTCAGGTGTTATACAGTATGTCAAAATAAGTTGGGGGGTGTCCCGAGACCCCCTTTAAAAAAGAGACCCCCTTTTTTTAAAATTCATGCTATATAACACCACTCGAATTGATTCCATTGCCCTCCATCTTTGGCTCCTGAGTTATAGAATGATAGAAATACTAATAGTAGCACAGACACAGAACAGGGCTTAATAATACATACCACATCCCAACTATTTCTGTGAGCTGGCAAATAAAATAAAATAAAATAAAATAAAATAAAAAACCCTGTTGATTTTTCCCTAAACTGTGAGTATGGAAAGTAGCCATAGGGATGCTTTGAAAGGCTGAACATCACTGGGTCCCATGGAAAATCAATACTCTTCTTTTTTTCTGCGTCTCCCTCCACGAAACTCTTCTTTCCCTCTTGTCCCCTTGCTTATGCTGATTGTATGCATTATATAACGCATTGATTTTTCTCCTCAGGCCTGTCGGTTCTACATGCTAGCCAAGGCTTCACTTTAATGGGGAAAGATGGGGGGGGGGGGGGAGGCATTAGCAAATGGATTCCTCAGAGCCACGCACCAGCATTCCTTTAATGCCATCGGAACAACTGAGCCACGGCCCTGGACTGCACTCAGTCTAAAGATTTCCGATTTTAGCGTTCGTTATGGATATTTACCCACAAGCCTCTTTCAGAGTGAACATGATTGGACACAAATAGTTTTTGCTATGTCTCTATATTTTGTGCTATATTTTCATCCATAATGGTCAGGTGTACTTTCAAATAGGTACCCGAAGTGGTAATTGACTGAAGCAAAACTGGTTTTGATGCCCTCTGCTGGTCATATACCCCATTACACACTACCCTCAGTGTGCTCAGTAATATGTTTGTCATATTAGGAATATGACAGACACAATAATATGCTGTCAGTACGGATTTAGCATGATTGAATTTCCTTGACTGTGACATCATCGCAAAGTTGTCCCTAGAGGCTATTTGAGACTATATACAAGCTAGTGAAATCTGTTGAGAATGTATTGTGTTGATTGATTGCCATTGGCTGTTTTTTCCCCTGGAGATATTTTTCTAACTTTTCTGTTGTGGAACTGTGGACATTTAATTCTGAAATATCAAGGTTGTCTTTGCATTTTTAGGCACAGATGCATAGGTATTGAGGGGTGCAAAGGGATTGCAAAAGAACATTGTGTAGCCAAGGGCCACATTTTCCTGTTGGAAATATGGGGGATTAGTGAAACCAACTAAGTTAGGGCAAATCCAAATAACAAAGTAGAGAGAAATATGGTTATTTAGATTGCGACAAATCATATGGCAACACTGTGAAGTTAATTATGTTGCCTATTGGGCAGTTTCTTTCCTAGTTGTTCAGACATTACCATCGTTAGGATGTCTATTTTTTAAACAGATTTAAGGACAGGAATGCATCCATTAACCTTCTAATGAATTTGTTTAAACAAGAATTCCATCATCCGACCCCGGTCAATCAGTAGTGTTCATGCACTATGGAATAACAGGAGGTATCAATTTTTAAAATCAATTGATCCGATGTTTATGTTCCGAACAGACAATAAGCGACTTCGTAATCGCCTGCATTCATTTCAATGTGAGCCGAGTTCTCACGTCCGCAAGGCATGCTGGGACAGCTGACGATGCGAGACAAGTGGGCGGAGCAACCGGAAAGACGGGAAACATGGCGCGACAACCAATCAGATTAAAGATCCGACACGTAAACTGTCTCCGATTTCAAATTCTATTTCTCCATTCCACACGTATATATGTGCGCGCGCGCGTGTGTGTAAATAAAAAGACTGGCGGCCGTTTCAAATGAAATTCCAGCCTGTAAGTGCTTTCACGTGCTTGTACATGTTTCTGGGGAATACAGTTCATGAAGCGAGCTCCATCTGCCATCTGCTCAGTTATTTCAGATTAATGCGCAGAAGAACAATAAAAAAGACTTAATGCAGTATACGTATATGTGTAAACACAATATTATATGTGCTGTAGGTTTTTATCTTACTGTCTCTGAGAATCCCAATAAAGATCTCCATCAGGTCTCACGTCCGGATGTTATACGGGACGGCCCCTGTTCCCCCGTTCTGGTAAAACTCCTGTCTGCTTTGTTTTTTGCCGACTCTTTCAAAGTACAACTCGTCCGGGCGCAAAAGCTCAGATTTCTTCAGCCTGCACTGCTGTGATCCTCAGCTTTCAGTGCTGGGAACACGGGGCCACTGGCATCGTGCCAGCGGTGATTAACAAGTAAACGGACAGTGAGCTCAACCATTTATAAGGGAAATGAGCCACAGGTAAAACAAGGCAAGTGATATTTTTTTAAAAAAGGCTTTTGAATTCTTAAAAGGGATTAACAGCGTGACCTACAAGGTTGAGTTCTGTTTGTAGAACGAGGGGGCATGAATGGAAATTAGCAAAAGGTAAATAAATTCTGCACAGATGTTAGGAAATATGTTTTTCCGCACAGAGAGTAGTCACTGGATGGGATTGCTTGCCAGATCATGTAGTAGAAGCAGAAACTCTGGGGGTTTTTCAAGATCAGGCTTGATATGATTTTAGATCTTAGATTAGATTAACATCTAATTTGTAGGTAAATCAAGCACTAGGTCCAGGTTAGCAGTGGGAAAATGGAGAGCATGTTGGGCTGAATGGCCTGCCCTCATCATTATGTCATTTTATGTTATGTTACGTTACGTTGCGTTGCGTTGCGTTGCGTTGCGTTGCGTTGCGTTGCATTGCGTTGCGTTGTGTTGTGTTATGTTGTTATGTTCTGTTCTGTTCTGTTAAATGCTTGTTGGAAAAAAAACCCATCTGTTTCATAGGTGATGCGTACTTAACTATAGCACTGTGCACATGCTCACTCTAAAATGTTCCGCATTAATTCCGCTTTATATGGGGCATATTATTGTACTACTCTGTGCAAGAGCTTACTTAAGCTGACTGAACTCAACTGAAATCTGCGATGTGCAGGGGCGAGTCTTGCGGCTGTTCCAAAAGTTCACTTCAAAAGAGCAGACGAAAATCTCCCTTTGGCTTTAATACGCCTAGACTCTGGAGAGGCCTGCCTTTGCAGATGAGACAGGCACTAACTGGAGCTAGTTTTAAATGTCATCTGAAAACCCTTATCTTTTTGTGTATTTTTTTATTTATTTGCTTTTATTTTAAATTGGGTGTTTTTATTTTTTTATGCTAATTTCATCTTCAATCTTGTTTTTTTCCCCCTATTTTTGTGTGTTCCTGATCCTTTTAGCATTTTTAATTTGAATCTTTAATGTAGCCTGCAAATTTATTTACTCTTTTGTGTTTTCTTTGAATTTTTTTACTTTTTCCTTTTTGTATGTTTTCCATGGTAGATAATGTTATTGTTATCATTATCATTCTTAACACGGTGAGAAGAGAAATTCTAGGATATTCCTGCATATATTGTCAACTGCAGTAACAAGTCTTATTCATGAGGTGGTGTTTTCATGAAATCGCCCTGTTTCCTGTGTACTTATGTCTTATTAATAAATCTGTGCTTGCACAGTGCCTAAGCTCTTGAATTGGCTCCATTCCCAGCCGTGAGATTGAATGAATGAGTGAGTCACTACAATTTCACAGTCGTTTTCCTGGCTGTCGGGTATCGGTACTGACAAGAGATTAGTCTTCAGTCTTCAGTCATTAGGTCATGACTGATCGTCCTTTGTCCGCGTGTACCTCGTTCCACCACTAGGGGGCTGAGGCTGAAATATGAGGGGGTCTCGGTGCAGCTCACTGAACATTCGAGGGCAAGGGCTGGGCTCAAGCACAGACCGCAGAAATCAAGCTACCAAACCTACAGGAAGAGTTAAGGGAGTTGAACCGAGTTAGGTGCGTAACTGAGGCCCAGTTCATTTACTGCCTAATGATTAGTATCTGATCTGGCAGAGAGTGGCGGACAGAGAACAGTAGGGATGATTCTGAGCAGTCTGGGGAATTTTGGGGGGCGCTGATGACAACTTTCAACGTTTGTTGAAAAAAATCAATAAAAACGGACATGGCATTTTTTTTAATGATTAAATTTTACACCCCATATTATCCTTTTATATAGCCAAATTCTTACTGAAACCATATACGTATTGAGCTGTGATCAAAGTTTCAAACGTGTTGCTTTGTTGATGGTAGAACTGCTACCTTAGTCAAAGCAACTGTTCGATCAGCCGTAACTCTTTCTAATGCTTTGGAAAAAGTTTTTTTAAAAAGAGCTATGTATCGGTTGCTCAGTGGGATACTGTTTCTCTAGTTCAGTTTCCCATCTTGCTATCTAGTCTCTGGTCTGAGCCAGAATTACATACGCTTTGGCTACCAAACAAAGACGTTAATCATCCGAGGCTGATTTTGTATTTCGCTGCATAATAGATCGCGATATGTGTACTCTGTAGTTCGTGACGGCATTTCTGACATCGTAGAAGGACATTTTAATCTCTTGTTTGTGCCTCAGGCATTCTACCTTCCATAAGCAAGTATAAACATTTTTTTAAAAACAATACGAAGCAGAGAGACGAGGAAAATATTTTGATTGCTCAGAGAGCTCGTATGACAGCGGGGTTTCTTGCAATTTTCTTCCATATATTCTGTGCGTCTTTTCTGATTGATAAATAAACTCTGTTTATTTTCCTCTTTTTTGATATAATCCCTTCAAAAGCTTCCCGTGGAGCGCGATTGATTTTCCGCCTGACAATGTGGAAGGAAGGGGAAAAACGGCATTGATCGGTCATTTCACTGAACAGAATTATTTTGGGACTGCAAACACATGCCTTTGTTTGTTTTTGCTGTCCGGTCCAGGGGAACTGAGTCCCGTGCATTCGAAGTAATGGCAGGGCCACCCACTGAACACAACAATATTCATAACCCATCAGAGTGCCGGAGAAATTGCACGGATAAAATTGAATCAAATGTGAACATTTGGCTTTTGGGCTCAAGGAGAGAGCCAGACACACAGACAGGATATGTTTGCAGAACTTAACGTAAGGAACGGGCCTTACTCAGAAGACAACATTCGGTGTTAAATCAGCTGTGTCAGAGTACATTTGATCCATGCTGGAGCCTTTTAATCGCTGTTACAGCTGAATGAACTCAGTACATTTTTACTGTGTACGGCAGGGAACTTAAACGCTTAGATTCTGGAGGGTCTCGCCGTGTCTGCTGGTTTCTGATGCGTTCCTGCTCTTCTGCGCTTAATTTAAGTCACTGATTGGCTGAAGCAGGGGTCCTCAATTTTATCCAGAAAGGGCCCGATGTGGGCGCAGGCTCTTGTTCCAACCGACCTGATTCTGTTACTGCAGTTACGTACCTGTTGTGGGATTAATGTTGAACTTTGACGGAGAACTCCATTCTGTGTGTGTGTGTGTGCGTGTGCACGTGTGTGAGCACGTGTGTGTGTGGAGAATGGAAGCTTTTTGACATGATGGATTAATGCATGACCTGGGGGGGGGGGGGGTGTTACGCCATATTCAGTTGTGCTCATGGTCATTAGAGGTGTGGAGAAAGTCATCTCGTCCATCCGTCCGCCCGCCGAGCTTCATCGCCCTCAGGTGAGTTTCCGCGAAGTTCCCTGCTGTTTGCTAGCGGGCTCCTCGCTTGTTAGGGAATGGGACTTTGGCCGCTGGACAGAAACACGTGCTCTGATTCACACGTCTCTCTTTCTCCTCCGTCCCGCCATTTCCTGACATCCGGCAGAGGATGGCCAGCCTTCTCTTCCAGGGATTTGATGAGAGGAGTACAGACCTCCCTCAAGGTGTTCCCATCATGCATTGCATGCACGTTTTGTAGACCCCTTAGACCCCCCCCCCGCCCCCCACCTTTTTGCTATCCATGATTCTTAGGCACGCCAGATTGGTGTCTGTGTAAGAAATATGTGTGAGATCACTCTGCCAGCCCAAACAGCGCCCCCTTCTGACACTTTGTGGCATTGCCGCTCGTTTGATCTTAAAATGAATGATTTTAATTGTGCCGTCTCTTTAATTGTGTCAGATATATCCACCAGCTGCAGGAATAAGTGTATTATAGGTTGTCTTCTTGGGGCTTGTGTTTTATAAAATAAAAATAGTTATTTGCTGCTGCTGACGCCTTTATTGCCAAGAAAAATATCAACATTATTGTAACAAAACATTTTAGCAGAAACTATTGATTGTCAAGTCTTCTGATACTACCAAAAGCGGAAATTTGTTCTTTAACAAACTAATTTTAATGAGCAAGGTATACTTGTTGCTTATCTATGTGAAGAAACAAGAAGTATGTTTGTGTGTGGTGCCAAGCTGATTCTCTGCAAATACTGAAGAAACTAATCTAGACCCAGTGCCCCAATTTCCCCCTGGTGTAGCCTGTTAAATTTAAAATGCAATGGCGCTGACTTCTACCTTGTTGAGCATTTCAATATAATTTCAGTACAACCGAAGTTTTATTTATTTATTTATTTATTTCTTGTTTCTGTTGCAGACCTGAACAATACGATACCGGGCGCTTTTGTTTTATTTTAATATAAAACACGACTGTCGCTTTAATAATTCCACTTTAATGAAAATCCCCCTCCAACCCCCCTTCTCCCGTGAGCTGACGTAACCCGGGGTCCAAGGGATCGGATAAAGGCCGCCTGGGTGACATCGCGCGACACAGAAGGGACGGAGAGGAGATCTGCAAATAACCAGAGCAGGTAGTACAGCTGTCAGCACGAGTCGGCGCTCGCTCTGAATAATGCACTGAATGAAACGCTTTGGAGCGCCTTTACTCTTTAGTAGTTGTTAGTACTGTGCAACTAGTCTTTGGTATGCCAATGGATGCAACAGACTGCATGGACTTTATGTTTGGCAAAATTAACGAACGGGTTCCCACGACGTGACCATAAACAAGAAAAGAAAAAAAAAAACACCTGTTATAATCCTGCATGTGCCGGTTAATCCGCTCAGACATGTTTTCATTCTTTTTTTATATTTTATAAAGTACCAGCTGGCATTGTGCTTTGGTGAGCAGGTTCGCGTGCAGCTTATTTAGGCAGGGTCAGCTGTTCGCTCGTTGCTTTACAGCGCCGGGATCATCAACTTTCAGCTGAACGAGTCCCGGAAAATCAACGGGACGGTCGCTGCCACACTTAGTGTATTTGGACCGTGCGTGGGAAAGGAACAACACGGACGTTTCTGTCCCATCAGAAATTGTGCAAAATATAACAACTTCTCTTATTGTATCACGATACACAATGCAACACCTCGGAAATAATTACGATTGGCAAATTAAAAAATAATTGATATCGCTATCAATAATATTACTTATCTTAACTACTATTTTATAATAGTATTTTATATACACTGTATTTGTAATGGAAATATAAAAAAGAATAATAATCCAGACAAGACTATCTAAATGTATACATTAAAAATAAAGTATATAAATAAAATATACGTTACTATATTAGAGTTTCATATTGTGAAAAGTTATGTGTGTTTTATAGCTCTGGGTTATCTGTGATATAATTTATTTGAAGTAAATCAAAACCTCTCTGGTTAGCAGAAGGTCACTGTCGTTCAACGACAGAAAACGTGCATGTGCATTTCCCCATTAATATCCCCGCTCATTTTCCATAATTTCTTGCATGATCTGCATGCGTTAAATGTTGGCTTACCAGTCTATCTATATATTCTTTTCGTTTCTTGCCAAAAATTTAGTACTGGCTGCCAATCAGGATAGTTGCTCTTAAAGTTCATGTCAGCAGTGATACCGTTGATGTGAAGCTGTGTGCCAATGTGTATTTAGTTCATTTAGCTGCTGTTGGGTTTGACATGTTGGTAGGCTCCTTGCAACAGGTAAACAGAGTAGACCGTTCACACAATGTCAAGTGGGTGAGCATTAGATTAACTCCGAAGTAACTCTAAACACGTTGACACTTCAATAAAGTCAGTAAAGAAAGGGGTTTTTTTTGTAATATTTTTTTATTCTTGTTTCCACTGTGAAGCTGTTTATTATTTTATCTAAGTATTACCAACAAGAATTAGAATAATAATACAGGGGGAAAAAATATGAGAATGAGAAATGAACGAATGAACAAATAAGCAAAAGAAAACTTGGAAACGTGGGCTTGTGTTCTGTGTCAAGGGGGAAATGAAGAGCGACGTCAAGGGAAGCCGTGTAGCAGGGACCCCGCTGTCCGAGCTGGATGCTAATTACACGGCTCACGTGGCGAACCCCCGTTCGAGATGCCCCGATTGCACTCACCTCTGTGTTTGGCCCTTTGACTGACAGAGTGGTCGATGCTCTTACGCCATGCACGGGAAGCCACAGACAGACACAGAAGCTGTGTGATTAGTGCTGGCCAGGCGTTACCGGCGTTCACGTGATTGGCTGAGCCCTTGTGAGCTGTGATTGATTGTCTCCGGTCTTTTCTTTTGGTCGGAAATCATGGACATTACTGAGCTCTGTCATGCCGTGTTCATCATCGTACACGGACCTGTCGTAGCACTGAGCTGTGAGAAGCAGGGCGGTATGGTATTCAGGCAACTTTGCCAATACTCAGATGGTTGTGGGTTTGAATCCCAAGTACAGTGCTAGTGTTGTGCATGTAAGAAAGGGTATGCCAGATTACATTACATTACATTACGTTTATTTGGCGGACACTTTCATCCAAAGCTTTGGTGCATGGGCATTGCTGGTATCTACTGCCAATGGAAGGCCCTTCGCTTTGAGTGGGTCAGGCTCATAGACTCGTTTGTGGTTGAGGTATGGAAAGTCACCAGCACTCTGCCAGATGGTGGTTTGGCGCTACTGGAGTTGAGCTGCGCCCGCGTTTAGCACTGGTCTCCCCCCAATGCTAGACTTATAGCCTTGTGGTTCGGGAGGACCAGATTACCTACTGTTCCCCTGGCCCATTGTTCTCCCATGGAAAGTCCACCCTGGAAAAAAGGTGACCTCAGTGGACATCGCGCCACTTATTTCTGTCCCGGTGACACCCGAACTTGGCTGTACTGGGAGAGTCCGTGCTTATTTCTCTGTTTGTTCAGGCGCCTATTTGAGCCGCCTGAAAAACTCTCATGGTTTGTGGCCTTGGTGCGAGGGATTAGGCAAACGTGCCTGTGCGCTTTCTTTAGTGACTTTCAAACGCAGTTCTGGCGTGTTGTAATGACGCTCGGGCTAATCAAAACCTCACACGCGCATACCTGTCAACAGCTTAAGGCAGCTGTCTGTATTTTAAAGCTTTCAAACTTGTAAAAGTACATGAAAAACTGCACGGACTGCAGAGCTAGCACTCTAACTAACTATATAGTCAACATAGGTGGGAAGATAGCTTCTAGCTAGCATGCTAGTTTAGGTCACTGATCACAAGCGCTTTAGCTAGCTAGCTAGCAGACTATGTCAGCATGTACAACAAATCATTTATTTAAAGTAAATTTGTCAAGTGAAGAATCCGCATCCTTTTTTATGTCACTGTTGAGGCTTGTTCTGCCAATCGTCTTTTGAACAGAACCAAACACAGAAAAAAGTTTCCAGTCAACATGTAGAAAATAAAGATATGGCACTTCTAGGAAACTAATTCTTTTTTCATCTCCGCAATGCTTGCGACATTAAATGTATCTCTTTTGTGGCCCAATCAAACGGTCACTGTGCACACAGAGGGGCTCAGCAGGGTCAAAATCACAGGACAGCAGGTTGTGAATGCGAACCCTGGGCCATTTTCGGATGGCACAAAAGAAGGACTCGTCTGTACAGTACTCGCAGGAGAGGAGGCCTTTGAAATGCGCCGCGGCGTTTGCTGTCAGCGCTGTCAGCGCTGTGCACGGATGGATTGATGATGTCACAGTAATGCTGTGGAGAAATGGGAAATCACCGCAGAGGGCACTCTCAGGGTCTTGGATGGATTGATGATGTCACAATAAAGCTGTGGAAAAATGGGAAATCACCACAGAGGGCACTCTCAGGGTCTTTCTCTCTGACTGGTGAGCGGTCGCAGGTTTGAGCTGAACCTCGCTCGTTCGTTCTCGGCGTATATGTGAAATGGCGGGTGGGGGTGGGGGGAGGTGGGTAGCCCGTCCCTAACGTGGGCATGGCGGGGGAGGGGGGGGAGGCAGTGTTCCGTGTGGGCGGGTGGGGTGGCAGGTGGCGCCCGTCCCCAACTTGGGAAGAGATGTGGGTGGGGGTGGGGGGGGGGTCGGGTGTGCCCTGTCCTCTGTGACTGAAATGACCCGTTTGAGCTGTGAAGGAGGGGGGGGGGGGGAGTGTGGCCCTAGCAGTGGTTCATTCAGGGTGTATGGTTACCGGGTTACGTGTGGAAACCCCCCCCCCCCCACTTCCTTCCATGCGTCTTTCATCAGTCTTAAGTGACTGCCATTTTGGAGTATGATTGTCAGGCCCATTAAACTTAAGGCTTGACTCCACTGTTGAGGACAAGCTGCACCCGAGTGCCCATTGCTCAGTCCGTTCTTACACTGGTAAGTATGCCAAACGTGGGGATTTTGTGGAATTACTGCAGAATTACTGTAGAGTTTCTGTTGGGATTTTAAAAGGAAAAGAAAAATCTCATTGGAGTTAGCTCTCCTTTGTTTTCCTGAGCCTGAAAATGTTCTGCGACGTGGGGAGAATTTAAAACAGGATTTTAAGAGAAAACCGCTATGTGTCAGTAAGCACTGAGCTCAAAAAAAGTAATGTTCGGATATCACGCCGTCTGAGTCATTCATAACCAGGCGGTGTGTTCTCAATGGCAGTTTCCCACTGTTTTCAAAGTGAGGAAACCACCTCTACTTGCCATTTCTCAAAGCTTTTCCATTGATCTCACTCTTTCTGTTTAATGTGTAAGTTTCCATTCCTTACAGCTTCTGTAGGCTGCTGCACCCTTCCTGTGCACACTGAGGTTCTCGTCGTGCTCGTCCCCTGACCGAAAGGGCTATTCTTAGAGCGCACGCTACCCGTGGGCCGAGCGTCTCCCAGTTTTAGAACCCGTCCACTTGTTCCAGGAGGATTGTCTCCTGGCCTCTGTCACAGGCTCCTGATAGCGCTGCCTCGACCGTGGGGCCTGCTTTACCTCACCGGGGGGCTTGTCAAGTCAGGCGGGTGGCGTGGCGATCACGACCAACTATTTCTAGAACGTTCTGGCAAAGGCGGTCTCTGCTTAACTTACGAACCCCGGTTCACACATGAGACATGAACTTCTAAACTTGAGACGTGAACTTCTAAAGCGTTATAAAGCGGTATAAAGGGGTGCACGTTCTCAATCGTTGTATCTCATGGGGAAAAATACAAAAATACAAAAATGAATAAAATACGTTTTTGGTCTCAGAAACACTGTGTGCTAACTCCTGTGGTCTGGGCCTGCTCGTCTTTGAACTGTGAGGGGTATTAACCTCGAAAAAAGAACCGCGTTATTCCTGTTTCTGTCTGACGGAAACGTCTTGCGTCGTTGTGCGCTTCGAGCGAATCGCACGCCCTGTGGTTTTCAAGAGGCCCACGGGCGTGACGGCGTGGGATCATGTGACCCTTTTTTTATTTTTTGGCCGGGGGAGTGATGCGTAGCGTCAGGTGCCCGGTTAATTTGCGTTTTATGACACTGTCCGAAGAAGCGCCCCGCGTGAATATCGATGTCCGTGTCGGGGAAGGCGTGAAAAGCCAGAGCTCTGGTGGCCTTTCTCTCCTCCTGTGTCACTGGATAAGCTTCCACCCCAGAGATATTCTCTCTCGTTAGCGAGCTTTTTCAACAGGCAACGGAATGGCGCGTGTGTGTGTGTGTGTGTGTGTGTGTGTATCCACATATGTGCGGGGATGTGTGTGTCCGTGACGTTTCAACGGCCTTGATATTTGATATTTCCTTCATTGTCACGTGTGGTGTGTATTTTCACACGAGCCTCTCTTTGAATTGACTTGTCATCGCTATCACAGTCAGGCCGTATATAACGCGTCCTGATTGGCTGTTCAATTTAGCCCTGACCAGCTGGCTGTGGTGCTGGCATCAGTATTGGCTAAGACCACCTTGGTAAGAAAAAATGGCATCTTTTCGTTAGCGATGGTGTCGGGCAGATGTTTCTTTGACCTCCCCCCCCCCCCCCAAAGCTGTGTTGGGGGGTACAGCGATGGGGCTAGAATGAGCCTGGGGGGAACCTAGAAAAATCTGTTGGTGTAAGAAGCGGCTATATCAGCTGTGTGAATCATGGAGGCTGGGCATTCTGGGTGTCCCCTTACAGGCCTTATAAGGACCCCCCAGCGCTGGGGTGCTATCGCTTTCCGTAGTCCGCCGCTATTCTTAGGCTGTCACTCCAGCCCATCTGAGCAGGCAAGATCTCGCTTCTTCTTCTTCTACTACGGCTTTTCTGCGTTTCTGTGTCTCTCGCACTCTGCCTGTTTGAGAAAGCGGTGGGGGCCAACTTCCGTGTAGTTTGGTTTTCTTTTTTTGGTTTTTATCGTTTGCTTTTTTTTGTTGTTGTTGTCGTTGTTGGTTTCCTCTCGTTTTTTGAGAAAACTGATCAGTTATTTTTGCGTGTTGATATTTTTTTATATTTACCTGCTTCCCTCCCCACCTCTTTTTGTTTTGTTTCCAGTGGCTGCTCGGTGCCTGTGCCCCACCTGTCCCCTCTTTTTTTATTTTCCACAACGATTGGGAGGAGAAGTCGTGAACAGGAGCGGAAACCAAGGAGAGGATTTTGAAAAATGAGCAATTACAACATCAATCTCCCAGGACCTGCCCCCTGGGGGTTCCGGCTGCAGGGGGGAAAGGATTTCAACATGCCCCTCACCATCTCCCGGGTAAGAGCTCTACCTGCCTGCTCCCCCCTCCCTCACCTGCCACCGCTCTGTGCTGAGAGAGCGTGGGGGTCCGCTATTGTTTGCCGCTCTATGTAGAGAGAGAGCGTGCGGGTCCACTAATGCTCACCGCTCTATGTAGAGAGAGAGCGTGCAGGTCCACTAATGCTCACCGCTCTATGTAGAGAGAGAGCGTGCGGGTCTAATGCTCGCCGCTCTATGTAGAGAGAGAGCGTGGGGGTCCGCTATTGTTCGCCGCTCTATGTAGAGAGAGAGCGTGCGGGTGCGCTAATGCTCGCCGCTCTATGTAGAGAGAGAGCGTGCGGGTCCACTAATGCTTGCCGCTCTATGTAGAGAGAGAGCGTGCGGGTCCACTAATGCTCACCGCTCTATGTAGAGAGAGAGCGTGCAGGTCCACTAATGCTCACCGCTCTATGTAGAGAGAGAGCGTGCGGGTGTGCTAATGCTCGCCGCTCTATGTAGAGAGAGAGCGTGCGGGTTCACTAATGCTTGCCGCTCTATGTAGAGAGAGAGCGTGTGGGTGCGCTGATGCTGGCCGCTCTATGTAGAGAGAGAGCGTGCGGGTCCACTAATGCTTGCCGCTCTATGTAGAGAGAGAGCGTGCGGGTGCGCTAATGCTCGCCGCTCTATGTAGAGAGAGAGCGTGCGGGTCCACTAATGCTTGCCGCTCTATGTAGAGAGAGAGCGTGCGGGTCCACTAATGCTTGCCGCTCTATGTAGAGAGAGAGCGTGCGGGTGCGCTAATGCTCACCGCTCTATGTAGAGAGAGAGCGTGCGGGTCCACTAATGCTTGCCGCTCTATGCAGAGAGAGCGTGCGGGTTCCTTAAAGAGGTATTGATCCATAGTCAGAGTCAGAACGTTGGGTCGGTTGGCTTCTGGGCCACGGCTCCTAGGTCTCCTAGGCGCAGAATAGCCAAGCTGTTTGGGAATGCCAACTCGTCCCGCCCGCCCTGTTCACGGCACTGTCCTGTAAATCTGCGCCATTTACTGCTTTTTTTTGTGATTCATAGGATTGTGTGGACTCTGGTGGTATATAGTCACAATTTGTGCACATTGAAAGATTATTGTCATGCATTAATTCAAATGCCTACAGTATCTTTCTATATTTAGAGCATGGCTTTGCATGCTGAGCATAGTTTAATGTAAAACTGGCTGAGGTACAGTAAGGTTGGTAAGAGTTCAGATCATATCATATCTCCCAAATTTTTCATCCTAAGTTTGACCTCCAGGCGAGGCTATATGGTATTGGTCTATTGGTTCCAAAGTTTTAAGTGATTAATAACCGCTTAATGTTATGTTTGAGTTAACTATCTGCCTTTATTCTGTATCCTGGGCGGATTATGTTATTCGCAGCAAAAAGATTAGATCCATAACTTCATTCAGCTTTGTACATGCATGGTGTCCAATCACAGTGTGGCAGCGGGGGCTCTTTCTAATGGCTATTTTTTATTTATTATTGAACAGATTTAATTTTCGCTTAATGTAGGACAGAGTTTGCATTGTGTAGCATGAGGTTTTCTCATTGGTTGAAAAGGTTGAAGTCTGTTGGCCTAACTGAAAATATTTGAATTGGATGTTTTAGCCAGAATCATAATCAAAAATAGTAATCTCCCGTTCCCGAATTAACTTACTATCAGCAGCCTGTGGCTTGTGCTTCATTCACTTATTCATTTATGAAGAATCTGAAATTTAAGTACTTCTGTGTGAGCAGTCAAACATGTTTTAAAAGTTTTTAAAGTTAATAGAGATAATATTTTCATCTTGAAGATATTCTCTATATAGTATAGGGGCAGGAAGACAGGAAGATGTTTTTAGACTGGTACATGCAGAAAGATCATTTTCTTTTAATCTCAAAACAAGTGAATCTAAAGGAAAGAAGGTATGTCTTAGTGTGGGAAAATTACTCTCAGGTTTGATTTGGGTGAGTGGGGGGGGGGGCATTATTGAGTAGTAGATTTATAGCCATGGGAGGCATCCCCCTTTCCCAGAAAGAGGGTGTGAGAGCGACAGCCCCCTCCCTGGTGTGGCGGAGCACCCCCGTGTGCCCCCCCCCCCCCAGACGGGATCGGACAGGTGTCCCGTCAGAGGGTCCCAGCTATTCGTGGCCCACCATGAGGAGAGTCATTCCCCCTGGCACGAGAACAACTCAAGGTATTTTTTTTTTTTTAAAAGAGGGGGGAAAAAAAACACACAAGGTGTCAACGGTTGTCAACGGTGATGGTTGGGCTCGTTCCATTGGCCAGGAAGACAGTGGCACTCCAGAACCCCTGACGTTCTGGCCATTCATTTTAGGGGTGCAGGAACAAAGGCCTTCCCCCTTGTCCTGGACAGACACGGCATTCCGTCCGCGTAACATAGCGGTGACATAAGTCCCGAGACGCCTGGTGTCCCGTCCACAGGCGGGAACGTCGACACGTTTCTGTCTCCTCTACGTGGGACATGGGGCTTACTTACAATGCACAGAACATCCACAGGCAGTAAAGATGCCTTCTGTTCTCATTTAGGGGGGTCCCTGTAGAGGGGTTACGGTATGTAAATGTAATCATTCATAGGACATCAAATACCAGGGCAGTCTAGGGCAGTTTTATATCGCAGTAAAGCTCGGGAGAAATGGTGGGCTGAAAAAAAGATAATGTCTGCACGCTGCTTAAAAGAACATTCTTTGACCTGACGAAGATCCCCACAGGATCAAAATGTTGTCCCGTCTCCTGTCATGTATTTTATTTTAATTTCTTTGGGAGCAATTAAGAAGCCTGCGGACATTATCTTTATTCACACGATTTATCCTCGGTGCAGCATCTGCAAGATGAATCTCCCAATTACTTGCACAGTTGAAAATAGTAATTGGGCAGTATGCTGTATGGTGGAACGGCCCTACGTATGGTTTAGTGATAGTCCGTGAGCCCTGAGTTATAGTGGGAAAAGGAGAGGCTGCGTTGCTGTGTGCTGTAATGGAGGCAGAGAGGGGCAGAAAGCTCCGGGGGTAATTTTTCTGGTGCAGTTAAGCAGAGGTCATAGGGAAGCCTGTGCGGGGGTGTGGGGGGTGGGGTTGGGGAGGAGGGGGGGTGCCTCTGCGGCCCGTCCCCCCAGAGCAGAGGGTCCTCGTCAGTCAGCGCCCTGACAGGTGGGACCTTTGCATCCTGTGCAGCGGGAGCCCCAGCGCTGGCTCGCTCTTTTCTAAAAATACCGTTAAAAAAAAAAAAAAAAAAAACTGCTTTTGTTTGTGTTGTCTTTGGGGTCAGCTTTACTGTGAGGTGTGCCAGAGAGGATAGCTGGGGTTCCTTGGGGGGCATGGCAGTGTGTGTGTGAGCGTGTGTGTGCGTGTGTGTGT